>NC_091345.1:1017975-1285475 GCF_038502225.1 Cherax quadricarinatus | reverse complement strand
CAGAGTAGACAAGGCACTTCACTTTATGTGATATTATTACAAATCTATGGCTGGACTAACGTGGTTACTATTTCACGTAATATAATTTATGATTATTTTGAGAGTTAAGGAAGCAGTTTGCTATGAAGATAACCTTAATGAGATTCTGGGTAAATATTTCTACTTTCACTTTATGTTTTATAATTTGTTCCCTGACATACGTAAATCCCGAGATTTACTGTGTTTTCATTAAACTCTTGACATTAAGTTTAACATGCACACATATATGGCTTTCCTTTTAAGAATCGAGAGTACTTAATGCAATTATAGTTCCTTGTTAAGGTTACCATAACAAGGCTGTGTTATCTTAGTGGCGGAGGTCGCTGCTAGGCCAACAGAGACGAACATAACATTAGCCAAGCAATGTTGGCTTTTGCTGTTGAGATACTTAACTCCTTTCCTAGGATGTATCCGAAACACAGCAGACAAGCTCCGTCGTATCTCTTCACCACTGAACAAGAGATGGACCAATACACAGCAGACAAGCGAAGTCGTATCTCTTCACGACTAAGTGAACAAGGACTCTAGTGGAAGGAACTTTTGCATTATAATGAACGTCGTCGTAAGGTTCTCTCTCCTATGTGAGGGTTATTTGTGTATTCTAGATACGGTATTGTGCCTTTTTTCTTTAATTCTCTCACTCCTTATATTGTGATAAATATTTCTTGCTATATAACAAGGGTGGACAAACTGCGGCTCTCTAGACAATATCGGCTTTCATTGCCATTTTTCCTAAATTTTATATTAATAATCTATAGTAATATAGTATGTACTAATATCAGAATATATATATATATATATATATATATATATATATATATATATATATATATATATATATATATATATATATATATATATATATATATATATATATATATATATATATATATATATATATATATATATATATATATATGCAATAAGATCACAGTAAACAGGTGATTTCAGAATATGCAAAACAACCACTGTGAAAGATTAGAGAAATTCCAAGCGCTTACGTGACTACTCACATTATCAAGGAACAATAAAAGTAATGCATCAAAGGAAGGCATATAAAGGGTCTAGCCCACACCTCACTATCACATCCCACAACAAAGCAACACCTGACGCGCTACTCATAAGAAAGGGAACACTGCAGCAGGTCTGCTGGCCCAACTAGACAGGTCCTTCACACAACCCACCAACAAATTATTCTACCCAAGAATTAAGAATTTTAAAAATTATTATTTTTCCAATGTATTATTAAATTCTTCCCAAATTCTATTAATTATAAATGGATCTAATTTATATAAACCAAAGGAAATATTCATATTATTGTCAAAACTGTTTTTTATGAAACAAGATTCAATTATATTCCTGTCGACCATGGACTTGCTTGATACAACTTTCTCAACTTTTTGAAAATCAATTGGATGGTTAAAATCTCTTACATGAATAAATAGAGCATTGGAGCCTTGTCCAGTTCTAATACTATATTTATGTTGTTTTAATCTTAGTTCGAGACTTACCAGTTTGACAGTAATAAACTTTATCGCAAATTTTACAAGGAATCTTGTAGACACATCCGTCAGCATTTTGGGGAGAATTCTTTATCAAAAGTTTTTCTACTGTATCAAGATTTTTAAATACAACTTTGATATTAAAAGTCTTAAGAAGAGAAGGTATATCAACCAAGTTTTCATGGTAAGGGAGAACCAACATATTTTTAGTTGAATAAGGTTGGTTGTCCCTTTTTGGATTGCAAAAAGTATTTCTAGCAATTTTAAAAGATTTATCAATTACGTTTCTTGGGTATTTGAAATCATTATCTATCTATCTATCTATCTATCTATCTATCTATCTATCTATCTATATCTATATATATATATATATATATATATATATATATATATATATATATATATATATATATATATATATATATATATATATATATAAGAGAGTGCAAAAATTATAGGGGGATAAGTCTGTTGAGTGTACCTGGTAAAGTGTATGGTAGAGTTATAATTGAAAGAATTAAGAGTAAGACGGAGAATAGGATAGCAGATGAACAAGGAGGCTTTAGGAAAGGTAGGGGGTGTGTGGACCAGGTGATAACAGTGAAACATATAAGTGAACAGTATTTAGATAAGGCTAAAGAGGTCTTTGTGGCATTTATGGATTTGGAAAAGGCGTATGACAGGGTGGATAGGGGGGCAATGTGGCAGATGTTGCAAGTGTATGGTGTAGGAGGTAGGTTACTGAAAGCAGTGAAGAGTTTTTACGAGGATAGTGAGGCTCAAGTTAGAGTATGTAGGAAAGAGGGAAATTTTTTCCCAGTAAAAGTAGGCCTTAGACAAGGATGTGTGATGTCACCGTGGTTGTTTAATATATTTATAGATGGGGTTGTAAGAGAAGTAAATGCGAGGGTCTTGGCAAGAGGCGTGGAGTTAAAAGATAAAGAATCACACACAAAGTGGGAGTTGTCACAGCTGCTCTTTGCTGATGACACTGTGCTCTTGGGAGATTCTGAAGAGAAGTTGCAGAGATTGGTGGATGAATTTGGTAGGGTGTGCAGGAGAAGAAAATTAAAGGTGAATACAGGAAAGAGTAAGGTTATGAGGATAACAAAAAGATTAGATGATGAAAGATTGAATATCAGATTGGAGGGAGAGAGTATGGAGGAGGTGAACGTATTCAGATATTTGGGAGTGGACGTGTCAGCGGATGGGTCTATGAAAGATGAGGTGAATCATAGAATTGATGAGGGAAAAAGACGTGAGTGGTGCACTTAGGAGTCTGTGGAGACAAAGAACTTTGTCCTTAGAGGCAAAGAGGGGAATGTATGAGAGTATAGTTTTTACCAACGCTCTTATATGGGTGTGAAGCGTGGGTGATGAATGTTGCAGCGAGGAGAAGGCTGGAGGCAGTGGAGATGTCATGTCTGAGGGCAATGTGTGGTGTGAATATAATGCAGAGAATTCGTAGTTTGGAAGTTAGGAGGAGGTGCGGGATTACCAAAACTGTTGTCCAGAGGGCTGAGGAAGGGTTGTTGAGGTGGTTCGGACATGTAGAGAGAATGGAGCGAAACAGAATGACTTCAAGAGTGTATCAGTCTGTAGTGGAAGGAAGGCGGGGTAGGGGTCGGCCTAGGAAGGGTTGGAGGGAGGGGGTAAAGGAGGTTTTGTGTGCGAGGGGCTTGGACTTCCAGCAGGCATGCGTGAGCGTGTTTGATAGGAGTGAATGGAGACAAATGGTTTTTAATACTTGACGTGCTGTTGGAGTGTGAGCAAAGTAACATTTATGAAGGGATTCAGGGAAACCGGCAGGCCGGACTTGAGTCCTGGAGATGGGAAGTACAGTGCCTGCACTCTGAAGGAGGGGTGTTAATGTTGCAGTTTAAAAACTGTAGTGTAAAGCACCCTTCTGGCAAGACAGTGATGGAGTGAATGATGGTGAAAGTTTTTCTTTTTCGGGCCACCCTGCCTTGGTGGGAATCGGCCAGTGTGATAATAATAAAAATAAAATATATAATATATATATATATATATATTATATATATATATATTATATATATAATATATATATATATATATATATATATATATATATATTTATAGATGCAAAACAACCACTGTGAAAGAATAGAGAAATTCCAAGCGCTTTCGTGACTACTCACATTATCAAGGAACTATGATAATGTGAGTAGTCACGAAAGCGCTTGCAATTTCTCTATTCTTTCACAGTGGTTGTTTTGCATATTCTGAAATTACCTGTTTACTGTGATCTTATTGCATATATATATATATATATATATATATATATATATATATATATATATATATATATATATATATATATATATATATATATATATATATATATATATATATATATATATATATATATATATATATATATATATATATATATATATATATATATATATATATATATATATATATATATATATATATATATATATATATATATATATATATATATATATATATGTATATATATATATATATATATATATGTATGTATATATATATATATTTATATATATATATGTATATATACATATATGTATATATATATACATATATATATATATATATATATATATATATATATATATATATATATATACATATATATATATATATATATATATATATATTCTTCTTCTTTCAACGTACCAGCCGCATCCCACCGAGGCGGGGTGGCCCAAAAGAAAAAACTGAAGTTTCTCCTTTTAAATTTAGTAATATACAGGAGAAGGGGTTACTAGCCCCTTGCTCCCGGCATTTTAGTCGCCTCTTACGACACACATGGCTTATAGAGGAAGAATTCTGTTCCACTTCCCCATGGAGATAAGAGGAAATAAACAAGAACAAGAATTAGAAAGAAAATAGAAGAAAACCCAGAGGGGTGTGTATATATATGCTTGTACATGTATGTGTAGTGTGACCTAAGTGTAAGTAGAAGTAGCAAGACTTACCTGTAATCTTGCATATTTATGAGACAGACAAAAGACACCAGCAATCCTACCATCATGTAAAACAATTACAGGCTTTCGTTTTACACTCACTTGGCAGGACGGTAGTACCTCCCTGGGTGGTTGCTGTCTACCAACCTACTACCTATATATATATATATATATATATATATATAATTCACATTATCTTTTCATACATCCATTTGCATTATGTGTCGAAACTGCTGTTTAAACTCGTTGAAGATAATCAGAACATGATGCTACTGGACTCGGTGCAATCACTCTTCATGCAGTACACACAAGTTACGCTCTTGCAGCGGTAGCGGAACATAACTAATGCACCGCAGTGTAGATAAGTACTTTTCTGATTAATAAATACTTAATATTGATTTTAAAGTTATGAAACCTTCGTTTAAAATAACTGAGTGACAGAAGAATACAAGACGATAATACGAACAAGAAAAGTGTCTAACCAGCAATGGTAGGACGATTTTGGATTTACTGTTAAGGGTGACAAAGCTCTGTGCCTTATCTGTCTTACAAGCATCACCCACTTAAGCTAGTAATTTAAAGCGTCACCATAAATGTATTCATAAAAAATTGCATCTGAATTTCCTCCTGAATCAAAACTACGAAGATAATAAGATAAATTTTTGGAAATCTAATTTAGTCACTCTACAAAATAGTCTGTTCTCCCCCTGTAAGTAAAGTGATTTGGCTAATGAAGCTAGTTATAGTATAGCTTGGGATACTGCTCGAAGTAAACTATCTTATAGTCGTATATGGATAGTGTACAATACCGACAAGATGAAAATTAGACACATGTGTAATATCTGGGTATCTATATTAATGTAGACGTTTCGCCATCCATTGGCTTTATCAATACAAATTCAAGGACATAACAGAAGACAGTAGACCTGTTTACTAAAGATGAGGTAATCAGTCCCTCAGCCTTGGAGTTGGTGTGCAGAGCACCGTGGTCGTGAAGAAACTGGAGCACAGTCAAGAAGACATAGTTACGGAGAATTTGTAAAAAAATTATCCGTGTATTGGTGAATATTGTAAAAAGAAAACTCCATATATAATGTCACTTTCAGGGATTTGTCTTGAAAGTGGAAGCGTATTAGTCCTGAAGAGTGGACAGGAGCAGATGTATATATGTGAGTCAGTAAGTGGAGCGCAGCAGATGGAGCAAGATGTCGTAAGACGTCACGGTTTGTTTTTTGTAGGGATTTTTTTTTTTTGTAAGTTTATGCGATAGGTTAGTTTATTCTTTTACATGCTCTCATGGTTACCTATAAGGCCCTAGTGTGCCGAGGCCTGTATAAGTTTTGGGAGAGTACATGTACAGCCTGCAGGTTGAGCAGCCTGCAGGTTGAGCAGCCTCCAGAAGGGAGGGGTTTCACAGAGTCTCTCTGTTTATAAATATTTGTTTTTTTACTCGCTAGTGAGCTAATGTGAGTGAGTAAAGGTGTAATGATGTGTGATTTCGTATATAGAGTAGTTGTGTGTTATATATGTAGAATTTCTTTCCTAATACTGTTGCTATTGCTCCTACTTCTGCTACTTCTACTTCTACCACTACTGCTGTATCGACTACTGCTACTATTACTTCTACTACCACCACCACCGCTACTACTACTACTACTACTACTACTACTGCTGGTACTGGTGCTGCTGCTGCTCTACTAATATTACTGCTACTAATTTTACTATTCCTACTACTACTACTACTACTACTACTACTACTACTACTAATAATAATAATAATAATAATAATAATAATAATAATAATAATAATAATAATAATAATAGCAATAATAATAATAATTAATAATAATAATAATAATAATAATAATAATAATAATAATAATAATAATAATAATAATAATAATAATAATAATAATAATAATACAGTAATAATAATAATAAAAATAATAATAATAATAATAATAATAATAATAATAATAATAATAATATTGAACAAGGAGAAGGCTGGGGGCAGTGATGTCATGTCTGAGGGCAATGTGTGGTGTGAATATAATGCAGAGAATCCGTAGTTTGCACATTAGGAGGAGCAAGATTCCCAAAACCATTATCCAGACGGCTGAGGAGGGGTTGTTGAGGTGGTTCGGACATGTAAAGAAGTTGGAACGAAATATAATGACTTCGAGAGTGTATAAATCTGTAGTGGAGGGAAGGCGGGATAGGGGTCGGCCTAGGATAGGTTGGAGGGAGGGGGTAAAGGAGGTTTTGTGTGTGAGGGGCTTGGATTTCCAACAAGCATGCGTGAGCGTGTTAAATAGGCACAAATGGAGACAAATGGTTTTTAGGACTTGACGTGCTGTTGGAGTGCGAGCAAAGTAACATTTATGAAGGGATTCAGGGAAACCGGCAGACTGGACTTGATTCCTAGAGATGGGAAGTACAGTGTTTGCAATCTGAATTAGGGGTGTTAATGTTGCAGTTTTATAACTGTAGTGTAAGCATGTCTCTGGCAAGAGAGTGATGATGTGAATGATGATGAAAGATTTTTCTTTTTCGGGCCACCCTGCCTGGGTGGGAAACGGCTGAATAATAATAAAATTATTATTATTATTATTATTATTATTATTATTATTATTATTACCTGGAGTTTACCTGGAGAGAGTTTCGGGGGTCAACGCCCCCGCGGCCCGGTCTGTGACCAGGCCTCCTGGTGGATCAGCGCCTGATCAACCAGGCTGTTGCTGCTGGCTGCACGCAAACCAACATACGAGCCACAGCCCGGCTGATCCGGAACTGACTTTAGGTGCTTGTCCAGTGCCAGCTTGAAGACTGCCAGGGGTCTGTTGGTAATCCCCCTTATGTGTGCTGGGAGGCAGTTGAACAGTCTCGGGCCCCTGACACTTATTGTATGGTCTCTTAACGTGCTAGTGACACCCCTGCTTTTAATTGGGGGGATGGTGCATCGTCTGCCAAGTCTTTTGCTTTCGTAGTGAGTGATTTTCGTGTGCAAGTTCGGTACTAGTCCCTCTAGGATTTTCCAGGTGTATATAATCATGTATCTCTCCCTCCTGCGTTCCAGGGAATACAGTTTTAGGAACCTCAAGCGCTCCCAATAATTGAGGTGTTTTATCTCCGTTATGCGCGCCGTGAAAGTTCTCTGTACATTTTCTAGGTCGGCAATTTCACCTGCCTTGAAAGGTGCTGTTAGTGTGCAGCAATATTCCAGCCTAGATAGAACAAGTGACCTGAAGAGTGTCATCATGGGCTTGGCCTCCCTAGTTTTGAAGGTTCTCATTATCCATCCTGTCATTTTTCTAGCAGATGCGATTGATACAATGTTATGGTCCTTGAAGGTGAGATCCTCCGACATGATCACTCCCAGGTCTTTGACGTTGGTGTTTCGCTCTATTTTGTGGCCAGAATTTGTTTTGTACTCTGATGAAGATTTAATTTCCTCATGTTTACCATATCTGAGTAATTGAAATTTCTCATCGTTGAACTTCATATTGTTTTCTGCAGCCCACTGAAAGATTTGGTTGATGTCTGCCTGGAGCTTTGCAGTGTCTGCAATGGAAGACACTGTCATGCAGATTCGGGTGTCATCTGCAAAGGAAGACACGGTGCTGTGGCTGACATCCTTGTCTATGTCGGATATAAGGATGAGGAACAAGATGGGAGCGAGTACTGTGCCTTGTGGAACAGAGCTTTTCACCGTAGCTGCCTCGGACTTTACTCTGTTGACGACTACTCTCTGTGTTCTGTTAGTGAGGAAATTATAGATCCATCGACCGACTTTTCCTGTTATTCCTTTAGCACGCATTTTGTGCGCTATTACGCCATGGTCACACTTGTCGAAGGCTTTTGCAAAGTCTGTATATATTACATCTGCATTCTTTTTGTCTTCTAGTGCATTTAGGACCTTGTCGTAGTGGTCCAATAGTTGAGACAGACAGGAGCGACCTGTTCTAAACCCATGTTGCCCTGGGTTGTGTAACTGTTGGGTTTCTAGATGCGTGGTGATCTTGCTTCTTAGGACCCTTTCAAAGATTTTTATGATATGGGATGTTAGTGCTATTGGTCTGTAGTTCTTTGCTGTTGCTTTACTGCCCCCTTTGTGGAGTGGGGCTATGTCTGTTGTTTTTAGTAACTGTGGGACGACCCCCGTGTCCATGCTCCCTCTCCATAGGATGGAAAAGGCTCGTGATAGGGGCTTCTTGCAGTTCTTGATGAACACAGAGTTCCATGAGTCTGGCCCTGGGGCAGAGTGCATGGGCATGTCATTTATCGCCTGTTCGAAGTCATTTGGCGTCAGGATAACATCGGATAGGCTTGTGTTAATCAAATTTTGTGGCTCTCTCATAAAAAAATCATTTTGATCTTCGACTCTCAGTCTGGTTAGCGGCTTGCTAAAAACTGAGTCATATTGGGACTTGAGTAGCTCACTCATTTCCTTGCTGTCATCTGTGTAGGACCCATCTTGTTTAAGTAGGGGCCCAATACTGGACGTTGTTCTCGATTTTGATTTGGCATAGGAGAAGAAATACTTTGGGTTTCTTTCGATTTCATTTATGGCTTTTAATTCTTCCCGCGATTCCTGACTCTTAAAGGATTCTTTTAGCTTAAGTTCGATGCTTGCTATTTCTCTGACCAGTGTCTCCCTACGCATTTCAGATATATTGACCTCTTTTAGCCGCTCTGTTATTCTTTTCCGTCGCCTGTAAAGGGAGCGCCTGTCTCTTTCTGTTTTACATCTACTCCTCCTTTTTCTTAGAGGAATAAGCCTTGTGCATACATCGAGTGCCACCGAGTTAATCTGTTCTAGGCATAAGTTGGGGTCTGTGTTGCTTAGTATATCTTCCCAGCTTATATCGGATAAGACTTGGTTTACTTGGTCCCACTTTATGTTTTTGTTATTGAAGTTGAATTTGGTGAATGCTCCCTCGTGACTAATCTCATTATGTCGGTCTGGGGCTCCACGCATACATGACTGAACCTCAATTATGTTGTGATCTGAGTATATTGTTTTTGATATGGTGATATTTCTTATCAGATCATCATTGTTAGTGAAGATGAGGTTTAGTGTATTCTCCAGTCTAGTAGGCTCTATTATTTGCTGGTTTAAATTGAATTTTGTGCAGAGATTTAAAAGCTCGCGTGAGTGTGAGTTTTCATCAGAGCTGCCTCCTGGTGTTATTACTGCAACAATATTATTTGCTATATTCCTCCATTTTAGGTGCCTTAAGTTGAAATCCCCCAGGAGCAAGATGTTGGGTGCAGGAGCTGGAAGGTTTTCCAGACAGTGGTCAATTTTTAACAGCTGTTCCTGGAATTGCTGGGATGTTGCATCCGGAGGCTTGTAGACTATCACAATGACTAGGTTTTGGTTCTCGACCTTTACTGCTAAAACTTCCACTACATCATTGGAGGCATTTAGCAGTTCTGTGCAAACAAGTGACTCTGCAATGTACAGGCCAACCCCCCCCCCCTTTTTGCCTGTTCACTCTGTCACATCTGTATAGGTTGTAACCTGGGATCCATATTTCGTTGTCCAAGTGATCCTTTATGTGGGTCTCAGTGAAAGCCGCGAACATTGCCTTTGCCTCTGCAAGCAGTCCACGGATGAAAGGTATTTTGTTGTTTGTTGCTGGCTTTAGACCCTGTATATTTGCAAAGAAGAATGTTATCGGACTGGTGGTATTGTTGGTACTGGGGGGGGATTTTTTTTCCGGCATTAGTATCTGTATCTGTTGGTTTGGAGTGGAGGCCATCGACTGTGGTTCCACTCCAGGAATGACTGGATTTGGTGTACGATTTCTGCCATTTCCTGCCAGTTTTTTTTCCTTCCTGGCACTAAAAAACCTCTCCCTCTTGAGTGGCTGTGGCTACCCAGGTTTTCCCATGGCCTGGATGTTTTGTATCTTTTTGTCCCCTTTAGATGGTATGCCTGGCAATTTAAGTTATAGCACAGTCTTTCCTGTACTGAAGAGGTACACAGTTCAGGGTGAAAAAGCTTACAGGAAGGGAGTTTGCATTTTCCTGTTGTCATATGGGCATGGCATTTCCTAGGGTGGTCATAGTTGCACGTCCCATCTGTTTTTCCAGATTTCCCATGCCAGCAGATACCGAGTGCATAGTATGTGCACAGGCTTGGTTTCCGTTTGCCTTGGGTTTCTGTGACTGTATTCCCTGTTGGTGCATGTTTCCCTGTCTTACTTCTATCCTCCCTAGCACCAACAATGGAGCTCCCACCAGTTGTTTTTGGTAATATATCCTCACTATTGCTAGTGGAGTCCTCTTGTTTGCTATTTCCTGCGGTATTTCTAGTTTGCAATATTGGTTTTATCTTATCTTTGACTACACTTGTTTCCCTACTATGGCTCCTGTCCTCTATGAGGTCATTTATATGTATTCCTTCCTGCGTATAATTCCCGACTACCTGGACAAAATCTCCAGCTTCACCATTACTGTCTCCCAGGACAGTATCTCCAGCTTCACCATTTCTGTCTCCCAGAATAAGGCACAATATCGTGACTGGAACAATACACAAATAACCCACACATAATAGAGAGAAGCTTATGACGACGTTTCGGTCCATCTTGGACCATTTATAAGTCACACTGACAGGAGAGAGTGAGTGAGCCAGTATATATAGGCGAGGAAGACAGGGACAGGAGAACAAGTTTTTCTCTCTCCTATGTGCGGGTTATGTGTGCATTATTATTATTATTATTATTATTATTATTATTATTATTATTATTATTATTATTATTATTAGTAGTAGTAGTAGTAGTAGTAGTAGTAGTAGTAGTAGTAGTAGTAGTAGTAGTAGTAGTAGTAGTAGTAGTAGTAGTAGTAGTAGTAGTATTAGTCAACATATCTAGGATTGCTTCTAACCTAGCAAAATAAATCTAACCAAGAAGACGACATAGCAAGTGCAATAAACAAGCGAAGACGTAAAGACAAAAGAAAGAAAAGCCCGAAAAACGGGAAACAAACAAAACGGAAGAAATAACATTGCAACATGGGAACAACTCTGAACACTAAATAAGCTCAAAAAATGGTTGTGGAATCGTTGAAGCCAAGGCTTATTGCCTTCACCTGCCACCCTTCTCCACGAGACGGCAGCATCTGCCGTCCGGGTGGGGATGAGAGACGATTCATGGCATCCTTGTGCTCTACTGTCAACACTCACAGTGCAATATCTGAGACTCTCGAGGGAAGTGAGTTTATTGCCCCTATAGAAAGAAGCTTGATCACAGTTGGGAGTGATATGGTACTGAGTGGGATACATGGCAACCACGGTGGAGAGTTCACACAAATGTGAGGGTTAGAGCGGCTAGGCGGGTGTACTGAGTATTATATGATAATGTAAGGAACTAGGAATTATAGCGGCCATGATGCAAGAATTTTAACGCAGGTATCAACAAGTCGAGACCCAATATATGTATATCTCTCCATCTATATTTATATCTATCTATCTATATATATATTATTATAACATCGGCCTACTCCCACCAAGGCATGTTGGCCCGAAAAAGAAAAACTTGCATCACCACTCACTTCATCACTGTCTTGCCAGAGGCGAACTTACACTACAGTTATAAAACTGCAACATTAACACCCCACTTTCAGAGCCCAGTCACTACACTTCCATCTCCAGGACTCAAATCCGGCCTGCCGGTTTCCCTGAATCACCTAATAAATGTTACCTTGTTCGCACTCCAACAGCACGTCAAGTCCTAAAAACTATTTGTCTTCATTCGCTCCTATCTAACACGCTCACGCATGTTTGCTGAAAGTCAAAACCCCTCGCACACAAAACCTTCTTCACCCCCCTCCCTCCAGCTTCCCTAGGACGACCCCTACCCCTCCTCCCCTCCACTACAGATTTACACATCGTCCAGATTTACACATCGTCCAAGTCATTATATTTTGCTATATCCTCTTTAAATGACCAAACCACCTAAATAACCCTTCTTCAGCCCTCAGAAAAATACTTTTTGTAACTCTTCACCTCATAATTTCCACACTACGAATTCTCTGCATAATATTTACACCACACATTGCCCTTAGATACGAGATCTCCACTGTCTCCAGCCTCCTTCTCGCTGTAGCATTCACAACCCAAGCTTCACACATATAAGAGTGTTTGTACCACTATACTTTTGTACATTCCCTGCCTTGCCTTCATGGATAATGCTTTTTAGTCTCCATAGATACCTCAATGGACCACTCGCCTTTTTTCCTTCTTCAGTTCTATGGCTAACCTCATCCTTCATAAGCTAATCTACTGACATGTCCACTTCTCCATATCTGTATATATTCACCTCCTTCATATTCTATCCCTCCAATCTGATATCCAATCTTTCGTTGCCTAATTTTTCTTTGTTATCCTCATCACCTTACTCATTCCTATATTCACTTTTAATTTTCTACCTTCACACACCCTCCCAAACTCTTCCATTAACCTTTGCAACTTCTCTTTAGAATCTCCCAAAAGCACAGTATCATCAGCAAAAATTAACTGTGACAACTTCCATTTTGTATTTGATTCCCCATAATTTAATCCCACCCCTCTCCCCAACACCCTAGCATTTACTTCTTTAACAACTCCATTTACAAATATGTTAACCACGGTAACATTACACATCCCTGTCTAAGATCTACTTGTACTGGAAATTAATCTCCCTCTCTCCTACACATCCAAACCTGAGCCTCACTATCTTCATAAAAACTCTTTACAGCATTTTGTAACTTACTACCTATTACATAAACTTGCAACATCTGTCACACTGCTTCCCTGTCCACCCTATCATATATTTTTTCTAAATTCATAAATATAATGAAAACATCCCTACCCCTACCTTCATCTAAATATTGTTCACTTATATGCTTCAATGTAAACACTTGATCTACACACCCCCTATCCATCCTAAAGCCTCCTTGTTCATCTGTAATCCTTCTCTCTCTCTCTTACCTCTAATTCTTTCACTAGTAACCCTACCATACACTTTACCTGGTATACTCAATAAACTTATTCCCCTATAATTTCTCCAGTCTCTTTTGTCTCCTTTTCCTTTTTATAAAACAATTGTACACGTTCTCTGTCAGTCCCTAGGTACATTCCTCTGTTTTAAACATTTAATTAACATAAGTACCAACCACTCCAACACTATATCCTCCCTGCTTTTAACTTTTCTGTCACGATCTCATCAGTTCCAGCTGCTGTACCCCCTGTCATTCTACCTAATGTATTACGCACCTCCCACACACTCACAGCCTTCAATTCTAAAAGATGCTATACCTCCCTGGCCAATGGATGAAATTACTGCCTCTCTCTCTCTTTATCATTATTTAATAATTCCTCAAAATATTCCCACCATTTTTCAAATACTTCCCCATCTACTAACTTCCTCATTCTGGTTTTACTTGCCGAATCCATTAGCTCCCTAGGCTTTCTTAACCTGTTTATCGCAATTCATTTTTTTTCTTATTCTTAGCAAAATTTGTTGACAGTGCCTCACCCACTCCTTCCTTTGTGCTCCTTTTGCACTCCCTCGCCACTCTCTTCACCTTTCATTTACTTTCTTTATACTCCACCCTTCTTATATCACTTCTGCTCTGTAAAAATCTCTCATACGCGACCTTTCTCTATTTGATCACATTTTACTTCATCATTCCACCAATCACTCCTCTTTCCTCCTGCATCCACTCTCCTATAACCAAAATCTTCTGCTCCGCATTCTAACACTGTCTTTTAAAACTATCCCAACCATCTTCAATCCCCATACTACCTGTACTCCCACTAGCCCACCTTTCTTCCTATAGTTGCTTATATCTCACCCTAACTTCCTCCTCCCTTAGTTTATAAACTTTCACCTCTCTCTTACTTGCTGTTGTTTTTTTCCTTTTGCTCAACCTAGCTCTTACCCTTATTGTAGCTACAACTAAATAATGAACCGATATATGTTGCCCCTCTATAAACAAACACATCCTAGAGTCTACCCATCAACTTTTTTATCCACCAATATATAATCTAACATACCACTAAAATTGTGTGCTATATCATACCTTCTATACTTATTTATCTATCTTCTTTTTCATAAAATATGTATTACTTATTACCAAACCTTATTCTACACATAGCTCAATTAAAGGCTCCCGATTTTCATTTACCCCTGGCACCCCAAACTTACCTACTACTCCCTCCACAACAGTTTTTCCCACTTTACCATTTACGTAGGTCTTCCACCACAAGTACTCTCTCACTTGGTTCAAAACTCCCTACGCACTCACTCATCATCTTCCAATAGCTCTCTGTCTCTCCTCTACATTTCTCTCTTCTCCAGGTGCATAAACACTTAACATAACTCACTTTCACATCCAACCCTTATTTTACTCCACATAATCCTTGAATTTATGCATTCATATTCCCTCTTTTCCTGCCATAACTTATCCTTTAACATTATTGCTACACCTTCCTTAGCTCTAACTCTTTTAGAAGCCCTTGACTTAATCCCATTTATTTCTCCGCATTATAACTCCTATAACCCCTTTAGCTTTATTTTACTTTAAGCCAGGACATCTAGCTTCTTTTCATCCATAACATCCACAATCATCTCTTTCTTGTCATCCACACTACTTCCACACACTTTCAAACATTCTAACTTTAAGGTTTTCTTCTTTTTATTTTTGGTAAGCTATACAGGAAACGTATTAGAGAATTTTTTAGAAAGGACCTAATTTTAAATGAGTTCTTGCTAATTGACCAGTTTTACATATTCGGCACGACATATATATATATTATATATATATATATACATATTATATATATATATATATACATATTATATATATATATATATACATATTATATATATATATATATATATTATATATAGGGAAGTACCACCTCTATAGCTGGAATGGGGACCCTCATCCTCAGAGAAGACAATAAACGTACCTCAGAGAAAACTCAAGGTTCTCCCCGGAGCTGTTTGAATATTTTCTTCTCCTACCACCCATAAATATATATATATATAATATATATAAATATATATATATACAAATATATATATATATATATATATATATATATATATATATATATATATATATATATATATATATATATATATATATATATATATATATATATATATATATATATATATATATATATATATATATATATATATATATATATATATATATATATATATATATATATATATATATATATATATATATATATATATATATATATATATATATATATATATATATATATATATATATATATGCTCACTTATTTGTGAGTCCCCTCTCTTCCTGCTCCATGAGCATTTTCATACCTCGTCTTAAAACTATGTATGGATCCTGCCAGTCTATTCCACTTGCCAGACTATTCCACTTGCTAACAACTCTATGACTGAAGAAATGCTTCCTAACATCTCTTCGACTCATCTGAGTCCTCAAATTCCTATTGTTTCTGTTTCTCTGGAACATCCTGTCTCTGTCCACCTTGTCAATTCCTCGCAGTATTTTGTATGTCGTTATCATGTCTCCCCTAACCCTCCTGTCCTCCATTGTAGTCAGGCAGATTTTCCTTAACCTTCCTTCGTAGGGCATTCCCCTTAGCTCTGGAACTAGTCTTGTTGCAAACCTTCGCACTTTCTCTAATTTCTTGACGTGCTGTACCAGGTGTGGGTTCCAAACTGGTGCTGCATACTCCAGTATAGGTCTGACGTACACGGTCTACAGTCTTGAACGATTCCTTACTGAGGTATCGGAAAGCTATTCTTAGGTTTGCCAGGTGTCCATATGTTGCAGCAGTTATCTGGTTGATGTGTGTCTCAGATGTGCTCGGTATTATGCTCACCCCAAGATTCTTTTCCTTGAGTGAGGTTTGCAGTCCTCGCCCACCTAGCTTGTATTCTGTCTGCAGTCTTCTTTGTCCTTCCTTGATATTCATGACTAAGTATTTGGCGGGGTTAAATTCAAGGAGCCAGTTGCTGGATCAGGCTTGCAGCCTGTCCAGGTCGCTTTGCAGTGTTGTCTGATCCTTTTCCGATTTAATTCTCTTCATTAACTTCGCATCATCTGCAAACAGGGACACTTCTGAGTCTATCCATTCCGTCATGTCATTCCCATATACCAAAAACAGCACTGGTCCTAGGACTGACCCCTGTGGAACCCCACTCGTCACAACGCCCTCTCTAACAACTCGTCACGTACCAAGACTCGTCGTTGCCTTCCTTTCAGGTATTCCATGATCCATTGCAGTGCCCCTGTTATGCGTGCCTGGTCCTCCACCTTTTGCACTAATTTCTTGTGATGAACTGTGTACAAGGCCTTCATGCAGTCTACGAAAATGCAATCTACCCACCCCTCTCTCTCGTGTCTTACTTCTGTTACCTTGTCATAAAACTCCAGAAGGTTTTCCTTCCCTGAATCCATGCTGGTCGTCGTTTTCAATCTTGTTAGGTTGTGGGTGCTCCACCACTCTCCTCCGGATAATGTTCTTAATGATTGCATACTATACATTGGTCTGAAGTTTAGTGCCTCGTGTCTGTTTCCTTTCTTAATAATGGGGACTTCATTTGTCGGCTTCCATACCTCAGGTAGTTGCCCAGTTTCAATGGATGTGTTGAAATTTGTTGTTAGTGACACTCACAGCGTTTCTGCTCCCTTTCTATTACCCACAGAGAAATGTCCGGTCCCACCAGCTTTGAGGTATCAAGTTCACTTAGCAGCTTCTTCACCTCCTCCTAAGATGTGTATTTCATCCAGCACTTGTTCGTATATCTCTTTCTTGGTTTACCCCCCTATTCTAACTTCCTGGTGTCTTTTTTGTCTCCACTGTAAATACTTCCTTAAATCTCATGTTGAGCTCCTCACTTACTTCTTGGTCGTTTCTTGTGACCTCCCTACCTTCCTTCCTCAGTCTGATTACCTGATCCTTGACTGTTGTCTTCCTCCTGATGAGGCTATGTAACAGGTTCGGGTCAGACTTGACTTTTGATGCAGTGTCGTTTTCCTACTGTCGCCGGGCCTCCCTCCTTATCTGTGTCTACTCGTTTCTGGCTCTTCGACTAATCTCTTTATTTTCCTGAGTTCTTTGTCTTCTGTACATTTTCCATTCTCTGGCACACTTAGATTTTGCCTTCCTACACCTCTGGGTAAATCAAGGGCTCGTTCTGGTCTTCCGATTATTTTTGCTGCTCTTAGGAACAAACCTCTCCTCTGCCTTCTTGCATTTTGTTGTCATGTAGTCCATCATTTTGTTTACTGATTTTCCTACCAGTTCTTTTTCCCACTGATCCTCTTGCAGAAAGTTCCTCTTGCCTCTGTAGTCCCCTCTTTTGTAGACTGGCTTTCCCATCCTACTCCTGTTACCCTCTCCACTTGTAACTCTACCACTACTACTAATAATAATATAATAATATTTTTATTTACTACAAGTACATGTACGAGGTATACAGGCCTAGCCGACATCAGTGACAAAGTACTATACAGAGAGCCGCTTGTTATGCAGAGCATTTCGGTCAAATTACGTCAATTTTGTGCCAGTTGACTAACACCCAGGTACCCATTTTACTGATGGGTGAACACAGACAACCAGTGAAAGGAAACACATCCAATGTTTCCACCCTTTCGCCGGTAATCGAACCCGGACCCTCACCGTGTGAAGCGACAGATTTTGACACCAGGCCACGGAGCATTATGTATTCAAAGCTCAGAACCACGGGATCACTAGCTCTCAGGGGCCTTTCAAATGTAATGTCCTCAATGTCCGAGCTATTCAAGGTGAATGTGAGGTCTAGTCTTGCTGGTTCAACTTCACCTCTATTTCTGGTAGTGTCCCTAATATGTTGATGCATGAGGTTTTCCAGTACCACATCCATCATCTTGGCTCTCCATGTTTTGGGGCCCCCATGTGGCTTCAGGTTTTCCCAGTCAGTCTCCTTGTGATTGAAATCATCCATAACTAGTAGCTTTGCTCTACCTGTGTAAGCTCTTCTGGCCACCTCAGCTAGTGTGTCCACCATCGTTCTGTTGTTTCTTCATACTCTTCTCTTGGCCTCGTGCAATTCTGTGGCGGATTGTACATCACTGCAATGACTACCTTGTGTCCCGCGGAGTCAATTGTACCTACTATGTAGTACCTATCGCTCAGTTCGTCCATTCCTTCCATTTCTTCAAATCCCCATCGGTTTTTAATGAGCAGTGCAACTCCTCCTCCCCCTCTGCTCCCTCTATCTTTCCTGAGGGTTTGATATCCGGGTGGGAAGATTGCGTTTGTTATCATCCCAGTGAGTTTCGTTACTGTGAGTGCTATAATGCCTGGGATGTCTCCTTGATTCCTTCATGCCCTCCTCACATTATTCCTTCAGCATTCATATACCAAACCCTCAACTTCTTTTCTAAAACTGTAGTCTGGGGAGGACGTTGGTTTTAGGGGAGTGGGAGTCTAGGCAGGGAACTATGAGGGATTACTGTAGGGGTGGAGTTTGTGATGAAGGGGGTAGGGCAAGTGGATACAGTGTGTTTGGTTGCATTGGGGTTGGTGTGGTTGAAGTCCTTCTGTAGGTGGTTCTGAGAGAAGTTGTATTTGCTCTTCCTCCTGAGTCTGGGTTCTCCTGCTCATCTCCTTCTTTGCTTCTCTTTCCTCCTTTCATCTTTGTACCCTCTCTTTCAGTTTCTGCCTTTCTTTTTGTGTTCTGTTGCCGTTAAGGTACACTCTCCAGTACATCTGTATGTCCTTTAGTTTTTCTTTCTCCTGCAGGATCCTGTTTTTGAGCCGATTCCACAATGAAAATAACTTTGACCAGCCAGTTTTTTCCTCTTGCAAACCCCCCAATACTCAAAAAATTTGTCAACTGGGTCAGATCGTCCTCTCCAGGGGTCAACGCCCCCGTGGCCCGGTCTGTGACCATGCCTCATGGTGGACCAGGGCCTGATCAACCAGGCTGTTACTGCTAGCTGCACACAGTCCAATATGTGAGCCATAGCCCGGCTGGTCAGGTACTTTAGGTGCCTGTTCAGTGCCTGCTTAAAGACAGCCAGGGGTCTATTGGTAATCCCCCTTATGTATGCTGGGAGGCAGCTGAACAGTCTTGGGCCCCCTCACACTTTTTGTGTTGTCTCTTATCGTGCTAGTGGCACCACTGTTTTCGTTGGGGGGACGTTGCATCCTCTGCTGAGGCTTTTCATTGTCCAAGTGATCCTTTATGTGGGCTTCTTTGAAAACCGCGAACATTGCATTTGACTCCGTAAGCAGTCCACTGATGAAAGGTATTTTTTTGTTCGTTGCTGGCTTTAGACCCTGTATATTTGAGAAGATGAATGTCGTCGGATTGGTGGTTTTGGTGGTATGGTGAGGGGGGGGGGTGTCTTTTTTTCCTGGCACTAATTTTTTTATGAAGGCCATTTTGACGTTATCATCTTTTAATATTAATGTGATTTTATTCCACAGTTTGGTCTCATTTGGGCATTCCCAAAAACACTTCCTTGGCATAATATCTCATGTAGATGATTCCTGAATACCTGCACAAGAGGCATGGGTCCATTTCCCACAGAAACTGCGTGTAATCCATGCAGTAGCCCGTTTGTCTGTTTGGTTGCAGACCACACGAGATTTCATGATGTGATTCTATGGTTCTTTTACTGTATATTCTACTAATAGCTTCCTTAAAGTGGAGATCTATTTTTATTATATCTATTTTATTTGTATGTGTATGTGTTTGGGGCAATCTTATCGCTCTAGTAGTTATTGTTTGGGTGTTTGATAAGGCCACCTAAAACCCCGTCAGCTTATGAATCCTGTCAGAGGATACCTTTTTTTTTTCCAACGAATCCGTTTGGGTGTTAAGGCGCCTAGAAACTCTTTCAGCTTTGAATCCGATCATCGGCTCATTTATCTCTAGGACGAATCCTGACGAAATCCAGTCAGTGGATCACTTATTTTAATGAATCCGGTCGCTTTTTTCTCCCCCTGTCTTCTTCCTTCGTTAGTTTCCCCTTCAACTTACTGGACCCCATAAACAATAGCTGACCTCTCCCTTTCATCCTCCTACTGCATTTCCCTTTGCATCCCCTGAGTCGATTTAGTTGCCTCCATTGCAGTGTTCCTTCCTTCAATCTCTTCCCTGTCTGATGTCACTTTGCTCAGTGATCTGTCATTTTCCCTTCACAGCTTTTCCTGGGCATTGCTGTTGTCTGTTAGGGGCCTCTGCATTTTTTTCAATCCCCTCGTTTGTGTGTGTGTGTGTGTGTGTGTGTGTGTGTGTGTGTGTGTGTGTGTGTGTGTGTGTGTGTGTGTGTGTGTGTGTGTGTACACCGAGAATCGTTTTCTGTTAATATTCAGTTGTACTTCTTTTCATCCCAAATATTCAGCATTTCTTATTAAAATATTCCGAATATTCGTGTACAAATGTTCACTGCGGCTTTAATGACCCGCGTGCGGTTTAGCCTTGCCTGTTACGACTGTCATCCTGCATGTGAATAGTAATAATTTCATAATCAAAATACTTACTAAGAAAGTATATTTCCATAAATGAAATGAAACCAGAATCACATCCCAGTCAAGAAAAATGCCGCTATTTTTTACAGAGGCTCAGTTTCTTAAGTCATGAAGAAAGGCATTAATTCTGAGGCGGCGGAGTTATGACAGGTCGGGAGCTCGCTGGGAAATATCATTTCCTACTTCCTCTAAGCTGTATGTTTGAAATGTTTGTCGAAATTGCACGAATTTTAGCCAAGAAATTAAGTGGAACTTATCGCAGAGTTACGATCGTGCCGAGTACAGGAGGACGAGCTGGATGTACAAGTATAGTCCCGAAGTGCTGAAGGGAAGCCTGGAAGTGCTGAAGGGAAGCCTGGAGATGTTGAAGGGAAGCCTGGAAGTGCTGAAGGGAAGCCTGGAAGTGCTGAAGGGAAGCCTGGAGATGCTGAAGGGAAACCTGAAAGTGCTGAAGAGAAGCCTGGAGGTGCTGAAGAGAAGCCTGGAAGTGCTGAATAGAAGCCTGGAAGTGCTGAAGAGAAACCTGGAAGTGCTGAAGGAAAGCCTGGAAGTGCTGAAGTGAAGCAATGAGGTGCTGAAGAGAAGCATGGAGGTACTGAATGGAAGTCTGGTGGTGCTGAGAAGTCTGGATGTGCTGCAGAGAAGTCTGGGGGTACTGAAGAGAAGCATGGAGGTGCTGAAGAGAAGTCTTGAGTGCTGAAGAGAAACCTGGAAGTGCTGAAGGAAAGCCTGGAAGTGCTGAAGTGAAGCAATGAGGTGCTGAAGAGAAGCATGGAGGTACTGAATGGAAGTCTGGTGGTGCTGAGAAGTCTGGATGTGCTGCAGAGAAGCCTGGAGGTGCTGAAGAGAAACCTGGAGGTGCTGAAGAGAAGCCTGGAGGTGCTGAAGGAAGTCTCGAATTTGTTATGTTGTACAAGGATATCGTAGTTTGCATATAATAAACACTGGTTGGCACAAGAGAAAGTTACTAGTATGCAATGCATTTCGGGCAAACTAAATCTAATGCTTAAAATTTATTTAAGAATTAGATAGACTATTAAGTAGGATTTATTAATCAATTAATTACAGTTATATATACAATAAGAAAAGTAGCTAATGTATGAATGGTACAATTTTAAAAGTATGATTTATTATTTCAAACTGATTCATTGATCTTGTTTTGTGGAGTGACTGAAGAGAGATAGTGAAGGTACAGGAAGTTTCTTAGTTACAGTAGAAGTATAATGGGACAAAATGAGTAATAAATTTTCTGCTGAAGTTGAAGGAAGACTGGAAGAACAGTGACAGTTGGAAGAGCTGTTTGACGTAGCGTCTCGCTGCTTCAGTTACGTTAGGGGGATGAGGTACTTAACAATAGCCCTGAATCGATTTGCAGACAAGAGGACCTTTCGATGATTCGGGCAATGAATTCCAGATCATACACTCTCATGCGCATTGAGATTTTACACAGGTTGAGTCGGACTCGGGGGATGTGAAAGAGCGTTTTGTTTTGTGTTATGTTTGTGTGATGTGTTGTAGCTATCAGGAGAAAGGTTCAGAGATTGGTTTATGTTGGAATTTAATGTTCTTTACATATAGTAGGCACAGTAGTATGAGTGCATATTTGCATATTAAATACGTTCAAGCTTTTGAAGAGTGTGAGAGTGTGTTGCCCGGGCGATAGTCCGCTCAGAGGCTTTTTGTTGGATTATTTGGTGTAGTAGATTCCCAGGGACAAATACCATAGGTGATAAGGGTAGATTAGAGAGTGGTACAATGTAAATAGTGTTGTATGAGGAACATAGTAACGCTTCTTGGAGAGGATGCCTGCTGTTTTGAAAACCTTCTTGGCTGTGTTGGATGTGGGTATTTCTTCTCAAGTTGCAGGCAAGATGTAGACCTAAGAAATTGTCCTCTGTTTCTCACAGTGGCAGAACTCTTGATCATTATGTTCAGTTGAATATTTGAAGCTCTTTTTCCAAACAGCATATAGTAGGTTTTGTCGATATAAAGAGTGAGTTTGTTGGTAGTTATCTACATAGATATTTTAAGGAGCTCATCATTAATTAACAGTGTCAGTGAAAGCAGTCGGATTTGAGTGGGAAAACACGTAAGTAGTGTCGTCTATGATTATAGCAGGTTTAGGAGATAAGATGTGTTGCGGAGATTACTGATGTAAATGAGTGAGAGCAAAGGGCCAAGGACACTAAGACACTGCCTTGAGGCACTCCTACATCTACCAGCTGAGTTGTCGAGGTTACGCTGTTGGTGGAGACATACTGGTGTCTGTTGCTAAGATAAGACTTTAGGTATGCAAGGGTATGTATGACCTCTGACCCCATAATGTTCTACTTTAAGGTATATGATGTTGTGGTTCACTGTAACGAAAGCTTTCCGCAGGTCTATGAAGAGGCTCAGAGGATATTAATTTATTTTGAAAAGCTACATGAAGCAGTTCAAGCACTTTTATATCTTATTCATTTATGTTTTTCCCCGCTCTATATCCAAATTAGATTAGGTAGAGTACGTTGTGAGACACTTAGAAGGAGTAAACTCGCTTATGGATTACCTTTTCGAAGATTTTGGATAGTAATGACAAGTTGGATATTGGTTTATAGTTACTTACTTCAGTTGGATCACCTGCTCTAAAGATCGAAGTAACCCTTATTACCTTAAGAATTGATGGGAAAGTTATAGATTCTATTGATTTGTTGAACAGAGTTGCAATAAACCCTTCTGTTTACACACAGTCACAAAGATAAACTTTGTACATGAATGGTGTACAATACAGACACGATGAAAATCAGACACATGTGCAACATCTGGGTATCTTTATTGTAGACGTTTCGCCATCCAGTGGATTTATCAATACAAATTCTATGACATAATTGAAGACAGTAGAAATATTAACAAAAGATGAGGTACTCAGTCCCTCAGAATTAAAGCTGGCGTGAAGAGCACCATAGTCGTGAAGATTTTGGAGCACAGGCAAGAAGGCTGGCACTTATATACTGGCGTCAGGTGCATAAGGATGGGTCGCAGACAAGGGCATAGTCATTGGTAGGCGGGATTCCCCAGTGGAAGTAGGTCATACAGAAGGGATGAGTTAGTGTTAGTAGTAGTAGCAGTGTAGCTTGTGTAGATGTCCTCTGAACCAAGATTCCATGCTGTTGCAGTGTTTGATAAGTTTTAGATGAATGGTATACAATACCGACAAGATATGGTATATAAGACCGACTGGATGGCAATATGTCTACCATAAAGATACCCAGATGTTGCACATGTGTCTAATTTTCATCTTGTCGGTATTGTATACCATTCTTGTACAAATTGTCAGACACTGCAACGTCATGGAATCTTGGTTCAGAGGACATCTTCATAAGCTTCTCCACAGCTACCACTACTACTACTACTACTACTACTACCACTAACCCATCCCTTGGGTATGACCTATTTCCACTGGGGAATCCCGCCTACCAGTGACTATGCCCTCGTCTTCTACCCGTCCCTATCCACCTGACGCCAGTATAAGCGCCAGTCTTCTTGCCTGTGCTCCAGAATCTTCACGACTACGGTGCTCTTCACACCAACTCCAAGTCTGAGGGACTGATTACCTCATCTTTTGTATATAGTTCTACTATCTTCAATTATGTCCTGCAATTTGTATTGATAAAGCCACTGGATGGCGAAACGTCTACAATAAAGATACCCAGATGTTGCACATGTGTCTAATTTTCAAGATAAATCTAGTCTCATATTTACTCTCAATACGCTACAAGTGTTTATGGATCATTCATCCTAATAATTTTTAATACTTACAGATTTGTTCATATTTAACAAACATTAATAACGTTGGTTAAGGTTATTGCGCCAAACTATCCCACAGAATAATATCTTTCTTGTCAACTCAGATGAAGTGAAACAAGCGGACCACCGACACATGAATTTATTCTGAAATACACATTCGTAACAATTTTGCAAGGCCACTGCCAGCTTTTGTAGTCAAACTTATCCCTCTTTTGATGAATTAGAAGATAATTATTTTTTTTTCAGGGAATACTTTCTGACGCTTTATACCTTTCAATCTAAAATTCTTTTCGAGCAACAGTAATAATATGTTTCTCACATCATTAACTATACTCTGTATCACGACAGTGACAAATCCAACAGACGTCGCAACAGAGTGTTTGAAGCTCACTCACGGGCTCTGAAGACCATAAATTATGACACAGCTGCTCAGCCGGAGACACGAGTTGCATATCTGGGATACTTGAAGTACAAGTATCCCTTCGTATCGCCCAGAATTATTTCGCATTCTCAGGAAAATATATTACTGGGAGGAATGTAGTATCTGCCACACGACGGACTTACAACTTAGAGAAAATTACCAGATTAGTGTCGTCGATGATTATTTGGCGATTTAGGGAGGAGAGGACCGCGCAGGAATGTGGTGTTTGGCAGCGTGACGACTACAAAGTTATAATTGAAGCGACTTTGGTCATGGTTTCACGCTCAGTCACCAGCTACCAGAGTCTTCAGGATGGGGGTCATTGATGGGTCACCTCTGATACCAGGGGTCAACTACGATATCAAAGGTCACCTCTGATACCAGGGGTCAACTATGATACCAAAGGTTACCTCTGATACCAGAGGTCACATTTAATACCAGGGGTCACCGCTGATGTAAACATCAGGGGGTCACCTCTGATTCCAGGAGTCACCTCTTATACCAGGTCACCACTGACGTAAACACCAGCTGGTACTTCTGATACCAGGGGTTATTTCTGATACCAGGGGTTACCTCTGATACCCGTTGCCACTTCTATTACCAGGGATCATCTCAGATACCAGGGGTCACCTCTGATACCAGAGGTCACCTCTGATACCGAGGGTCAGTGCAGATACCAGGATCACCTCGAATACCAGAGGTTATCTCAGATCCCAGGGGTCATCCAAGATTCAGCAGGTCACCTCAGATACCAAGGTCACTTCAGAAACTAAGGTCACGTCAGATACCAAATTCACCTAGGATTCAAAGGGTCACCTCAGTAAAGCCACCTCCAGACTCAGGGGTCACCTAATAGGCAAAATTGACTCTGAAGGTCAATTCAGACACAAAGTTAACTCCGGGGGTCACACAAATGCAAATTTTATTTTAGTGAGTCACCTCAGTCTCCAGAGTCACTTCGAATTCCAGGGTCACTTGAGTTTCCGTGTCACCACAGATTCCAGGGTTACTTCAGACTCCAGGATTAATTCAGATTCCAGGGTCACTTCAGACTCCAGGAACAATTCAGATTCCAGGGTCTCCTCAGACTTCAGGGTTACTTCAGACTCCAGGAACAATTAAGATTCCAGGGTCACATCAGACTCCATGGTTACCTCTGAATCTAGGGTCACCTCTGATCCCAGGGTCACCTCAGGCTCCAGGTTCACTTTCCGACTCGAGAATCACCTCAGACTCCAGAATCACTTCAGACTCCAGGGTTACCCCAAACTTCAGGGTCACCTCTTATTCCAGGGCCACCTCAGATGCAAGGTTGACTCGGAAGGTCACCGATGTAAAGGTATCACCAGGGGTTACCCCTGATGTAAACACCAGAGGTCACCTGTGGTGCATACACCAGGGGTCACCTCTGTTGTACACACCAGGGGTCACCTCTGATGTAAATACGAAGGGGTCACCTCTAATGAAAAGTTAACTTCGGGGGTCACCTCAGGATTCAAGAGCATCTTCAGATGCTAAGTAGACACTGGGGTCACCTTAGACGCCAGACAGACTCCAGTGGTTACTTCAAACGCCAGACAGACTCCAGTGGTTATCTCAGACGCCAGAGAGACTATAGTGGTCACATCAGATGCCAGATAGACTTCAGTGATCAACTCAGATGCCAGACAGACTACAAGGAACGACTCATGATCCAGACATACTAATCAGATGCCAATCAGATTCTGAGGTCACTCCTGACGCCAGACTCTGGGATCTTTAGATACTCGAATGCTAAACAGACTAATGGGTCACCACACACTCAGTGGGTCACTTTAGATGCCGATAACATAAATGGGTGTGAAATATGTAGGAGTGGCGTCCTACAAGAATTAATATGGGCCTCTTTTTATTTACGATCGTCATTACGTTGTGTAGTTGAAACACTTATGATTGACTCTTAGTTCAAACCTACGACATCACCAGCATTTCAATTGCTACCACTGGTACTACTACTACTACTACTACTACTACTACTACTACTACTACTACTACTACTACTACTACTACTACTACTACTACTACTACTACTACTACTACTACTACTACTACTACTACTACTACTACTACTACTACTACTACTACTACTACTACTACTACTACTACTGCTGCTACTACTACTACTATTACTATTACTACTACTGTTACTAATACTGCTATTATTCTACTATTAATACATATATTACTACTACTACTACTACTAATACTTCTACTATTACTACTTCTACTGCTACTATTACTACTATTACTATTACTATTACAATTATTATCACTACTACTACTATTATTATTACTACAATATTAATACCTGTGGTGTGCGGCGTGTGTATCAGCGGGATGCTGCCTTCCTTGGTTCTTGGTTAGAGTTTATTTCGCTCAATATTCACAAATACGCAAATAAATCTAATATAACTGTCAGTGTAAATTACTTGAGAAGCCGGAAACATAACATTGTTAGGCCAAGACTGCCGAGCAAGTCACGTAAGCCAGTCAAGTAGGGAAGGCAGAAAACAGTGGTTAAAATACTGTTGAGACGGAGAAAGAGACAATTTAACGCTCTGTTGGTTAACTGTAAAAACGCTGCCAATCCTCTCCACTGAGGTCAGAATCTCTCTTGTGGTTCGTCATTTTGTTTTCCTGCGGTGGACGTAAAACTGACAATAACAACTGTGTATAATAAGACAGTGAACGACGTCGAGATTTGTATTATTATTGAAGGTCGAGTGATTGTGAGAGTATATTATTTGTCCTTATAACAGATCCATCGCTTACCTGCATGATACCACCATCCGTCGCGTGCCTGCCTGATACCACCATCCATCGCTTGCCTGCCTGATACCACCATCCGTCGCTTACCTGCCTAATACCACCATCCATCGCTTGCCTGCATGATACCACTATCCATCGCTTGCCTGCCTGATACCACCATCCGTCGCTTGCCTGCCTGATACCACCATCCGTCGCTTACCTGCCTGATACCACCATCCGTCGCTTACCTGCCTGATACCACCATCCGTCGCTTACCTGCCTGATACCACCATCCGTCGCTTACCTGCCTGATACCACCATCCGTCGCTTACCTGCCTGATACCACCATCCGTCGCTTGCCTGCCTGATACCACCATCCGTCGCTTACCTGCCTGATACCACCATCCGTCGCTTACCTACCTGATACCACCATCCGTCGCTTACCTGCCTGATACCACCATCCGTCACTTACCTGCCTGATACCACCATCCGTTGCTTACCTGCCTGATACCACCATCCATCGCTTGCCTGCCTGATACCACCATCCGTCGCTTACCTGCCTGATACCACCATCCATCTCTTGCCTGCCTGATACCACCATCCATCGCTTGCCTGCCTGATACCAACATCCGTCGCTTGCCTGCCTGACACCACCATCCATCGCTTGCCTGCCTGATACCACCATCCGTCGCTTGCCTGCCTGATACCACGATCCATCGCTTGCCTGCCTGATACCACCATCCGTCGCTTGCCTGCATGATGCCACTATCCATCGCTTGCCTGCCTGATACCACCATCCATCGCTTGCCTGCCTGATACCACCATCCGTCGCTTGCCTGCCTGATACCACCATCCGTCGCTTACCTGCCTGATACCACTGTCTGTCTCCGAATAAAACCCACAAAAATCTCGTTTGACTGGCAGCAATACCGGGACCACAGGGGGCGTGGCCCCCACCATGACAGAGCGCTTCCCTATTCCATGAGGAAGGCGTCGATGAGGAGGGGGTCGATGAGAAGGAGTCGATGAGGAGGGGTCGATTAGGAGGGGTCGATGAGGAGGGTTCGATGAGGATGGGGTAGATGAGGAGGAGTCGATGAGGAGGGGTCGATGAGGAGGGGTCGGTGATGAGGGGTCGATGAGGAGGAGTCGATGAGGAGGGGTCGATGAGGAGGAGTCGATGAGGAGGGGTCGATGAGGAGGGGTCGATGAGGAGGGGTCGATGAGGAGGATGTCTCCCTCAATTCGCCACTACGACCCCTTCTATGCTGCTCTCTTTTATCGCTTTACTTATTTCTAATGTCAAAGCTATATGCGAATCACCATAATTTTTTAACTCGCTAATGAATTTTGTGTGACTCACTGGATCCAGTACAATGATCGTTCTTCCATAAACAAACTCCTTGTATGAAACAAGATGGCTGCCCTCTATTTCCAGTTGTTTATCATGTCATGTAATGCTTCTGAACTGCCCGTGACTATGAGTTGCCTCAAGTCTCAATGTTGGAAGTGGATTCAAAAATATCAGTCAACAAATGCTGTAATATCTGTGTGGAAATCAAATATAATATATCCGAGACAACATTTCCTCCATGGATTGTCACTGATCGCTTTGGAGTCTGATTAGATTCCAGTATATGGGAATTAAATATTGATTCCATGAAGAGACATTCACGTATTAAATTCTTGATTTTCAAGCTTGAATTTAATGGTAAAGGCACATTTGTGTAAGGAATAATTTTGTCTGCCCATACGATGATTGAATTATTAATATATTTATAATTCTCATCAGGTGTGAGGGAATATTCCAGGCAGATGATGTTAGTTCCAGTCTCAACATATATACAAACCTTCTGTCTCTCCCATCTTATACAATTCTTCTTCGAGTCAGGCAATTTTTCAAAGTATAATGTCTTTAGTACCCGGATTCAATAATTCTTGTATATAAGGAATACCGTAAAAATAGATTTTAATCAATTATCTGCTCATTCAAATATAAAAATAATATGAAGAGTAATTGTGGTCATCCATTTATTAATATGGCTTAATTTGTGTTCTCAAGGATCCCACCATCGGGATGTGCTTACGTAAGTTGTTTACAAAGGCAGAGGGAGAATTCTGATGGTACGTGTTTGCTAGCAACACTGCTTGCATATATATTCACCCATCTTATTCACTAAACATTATCACATTAACTTAAATATTGTTACACACAAGTCTACGTACCCACATAAAATTCAAATGCAACAGATGTTTCGATTAAAAATGTGATTGTTTACGAATTTTATCTAAAAAATGATGTCAGAAAATGATTCACTTGCTGTAAATCGTAGAAATATGCAATAAAATTATATTTTAGCATATTTTTCTTAATTTTTTAATATCAGTAGCTCGTCTCTCCAACTGTAACCTTCTTAGGCCTTGCTCTAACTTTCAAGTAAGTCCTCCAATACGGGTGGCTTACAATTTCTATATATATTCCTATATATATTCCTACGATATATCTGTAGGACATCTTCAGCATTAATTTTTTTTATTCGTATTAGCATTAATTATGGCTAAAATATTTAATATGTCGAAAATATTTTGACCGGAAATATGAATACCGAGGCCAATATTTTCATCCCAACTCGTCATTCAATCTGATTTAAACATATTAACCACTGATTTGATGTAATCGGAATTCTTGGGCAAAACTCTTAAATTAATTACATTTGTAAGATCTGGAGTTCGTGATAGGTTGAGTCCTCATTTTTCTTGATATTACATATTCTCTTAATGGCAGGTCTTGTCTTCTCGTCTGCCACAGTCTTAGGCAGGTCTCTGATGCAGTCTTAGGCAGGTCACTGTTGCAGTTATAGGCAGGTCTATGCTGTAGTCTGAGCCAGGTCATTGCTACAGTCTTAGGCAGGTCATTGCTAGTCTTAGGCAGGTCACTGCCACATTGCATTTTCTCCCTGTCCTAAGGTGGATGAATATGCAGGGATGGTGTAGAGGGTTAATACTTGTTCAACCATCCATCACCACATCTCACCATCAACCATCCATCACCACATCTCACCATCAACCATCCATCACCACATCTCACCATCAACCATCCATCACCACATCTCACCATCAACCATCCATCACCACATCTCACCATCAACCATCCATCACCACAAGTCACCATCAACCACCGTCACGACAACTCACCATCAACCACCAGGTTCAGTCCTCTGCTGGGGGTATACATAATACCCTGTAACGAAGCACCCAGAGACCTCCAAAAACGTATTGCAGAACACTAATACCCAGGCAGAATAAACGACTTGAGGAACGCCTGTGTTTTACACCTCAATTCCCACAACTATTTAATCTGCTATAGAGAGACAAGATTCTTGGATCATTTCCTTTCCAGGAAATTCCTTCATAATTATCCTACATAGTAAGAAACCTACTGGCCCATGCTGGGCAAGTCATTCTCAGATCAAACCTCTTCTCAGCAATCGAAATCCCTCACTTGACCCTTCACCTCTCTATGTTCCCTATACATTCTCATGTACTCTCTGCTCAGGTAGATCTGTGTGTGAGTTGACGAAGGCCACTGTGTGGGCGAAAAGTAGATAATAAACGATTTCATCATACTACATATCTGTCTATTTTTCCTTAAATATAGAACTTGATCATACAGAATGTAAGTAGCAACCTGAACCCAGGGCAACAATGCAAGAGCGTGTGTAATAAAGCAAACAGATTACTGAGCTTTATATCAAGAGTCTAGAGGTCATACTACAGCTCTACACATCATTAGTAAGGCCTCACGTAGATTATGCAGCTCAGTTCTGGTCTCCACACTACAAAATGCATGTAAATTTATTAAAGAACATACATAGAAGACTGACTAAATTACGCAACGTTCAGGGCTATCAGTGTGTATTCTACGCAACGTTCAGGGCTATCGGTGTGTATTCTACGCAACGTTCAGGGCTATCAGTGTGTACTCTATGCAGCGTTCAGGGCTGCCAGTGTGTATTCTACGCAACGTTCAGGGCTATCAGTGTGTACTCTACGCAGCGTTCAGGGCTACCAGTGTGTACTCTACGCAACGCTCAGGACTATCAGTGTGTACTCTAGGCAACGTTCAGGACTACCAATGCGTACTCTACGCAGCGTTCAGGGCTATCAGTGTGTACTCTACGCAACGTTCAGGGCTGTCAGAGTGTACTCTACTCGAACGTCGCTAACCTGTAGCCCACTAATCACATGTAGAGAGATTCAATTGGTATTCCATCCTTGGCCGTGTGGCAGGGAACAGTGGATGGTGGGGAGAGATCCTTTTGGTATACCATCCTTGAACGTGTGGCAGGGAGTGCTGGAGGGTGGGGAGAGATCCTTCTGGTATACCATCCTTGGCTGTATGTCAGGGAACAGTGAAGGTTGTAGAGAGATCTTTCTGGTATACCATCCCTGGTTGTGTGGCAGGAGTAGTGAAGGATGTAGAGAGATCCTTCTGGTATACCATCCCTGGTTGTGTGGCAGGAGGGAGTGAAGGTTGCTAAGAGATCCTGGAATAATATCATAGGCTGTGCTGTATGGCATTAAGGAGTTTAAGGGTGAAAACTTTCAGTTAAACTAACTTTCTACACTGACGTAAAATTAGCTAGAACGTAGTTATTACATGTCATTGTACGAACTTTCAGTCAATAAAGAAATGCAAGTTCTTCTGTTTATATTAAAAGTAACCATAAACGTCTGAGATGTTACGGATTCTGCAAAAATTCATCAGTGTCCAAATGTATGAATTTAACCTTAAAACTTATGTGTTATAGACAAGTGTTGATATATTAATGAGTCAGGAGGGGTTCAATCCCGGCCGGGGGTATGGTTTAGTCAGGAGGGTTCGTAGCCAGACTGTGGGATCCATCGGTGTTGTCCTCACTTTCACCAGGTCCATCCCAAGCTAGAGAGTCTTTCTTTTACCGTTTTGAATGTGAATCAATATAGCATAATTTACGTAGTGTGTGAGTGAGACCATCCAGCACATCAACTATTATCAAAAGATTATGTGTTATGAATTTGGTAACTTTTCCTTATTTGATTTTGGTAAACCATGTTGAGACTGTGACTAAGTATGACTTCACACTATTAGTGTTTTTTTTATCGTTTATGTGTATGGTATGACAAAACATAACCAGTCTTGTAAAAAATAATCAACAAATTGCCCTCCAGAACTGGGGAAATGGTTGCCAACAAATTTCCCAGATCTGGAGTGTTGTTGTGGTGTGTGTGACAGTGTTTGCAATTCAGATCATCTAACACAACTTCGAGCCTCAGGAAATAACAAGAAAACTTGGGTAAACTGCTGGGGTTTACCTGGAGAGAGAGAGTTCCGGGGGTCAACGCCCCCGCGGCCCGGTCTGTGACCAGGCCTCCTTAGGTCAGTGTCCCAGGATGCGACCCACACCAGTCGACTAACACCCAGGTACCCATTTTACTGATGGGAAACATAGACAACAGGTGGAAAGAAACACGTCCAATGTTTCTACTCTGGCTGGGAATCGAACCCAGGCCCTCACCGTGTGAAGCGAGAGCGTTAACCACCAGGCCAAGCTTCAAATTTTCCTGATCAATAAACCTATCATCTGTTATTTGTAGTACCACTTCCCTTTCAATTATATTTAATATACAAAGATAAATGAATACAATAATGTGTTTTTCCTCTTTAAGTTGTGCTAATGCGATAAGCTACTGAGTTACAGTTGGTCTCAAGGTTAACACGTAATAAAATCAACCAAAGGGAAAGGCATTCATGTAATTTTACTTACAAATAAAGTTACTTGTACAGTGGTTTAAAATAAATTTTGATGAAAACACTCACGTCTCAAAAGAAACTTTCAATGAGCCATGCCAGTGCTCTGATCTCTTCTGTAACATTCGTGTTTAATTCACTGTTGACAACAGTGCGCTATCTGGATAATAATTGCATTTCAGTGACAAAGAAACATAATGGAGAATATTGTAAGTCCAGTAGCAATAGTGATAAAGACAGCAATTGAGATAGTGGAGGAGCTGGAATGATCAGGTTTGCAAACAAATAACTTACGACATTAACTTAAGACTGAATAATTTAACATAATACCTAGTAGCAAAAAACACAAATTACTGCCTCAAGAGCACTGGAACATTATCACGAAAATTAGGCTGTAAGCAAATACCATGTGAAGTATACACACACTTGGTAGTTAAGGACGATCCTTCTATAGACAGAAGAAAGGTTGATAAAACTTTTCAAGAATTCTGGTCAGAAAAACAAAGTAGCAATGATTAATGTTGCATTGCTTTGTTGCACATGTAGCATTAATAGTAGTAATTATAGCATTAGCGAAAGTAATAATAATTAATGTTACTTATGGCAGTACATGCCTACAATCTTATATACCATTCTTGGCAGTGTGGTAGAGAGGAGTGGAAGTTGAAAAATATGTTTCTGGTATTCCAGGGTTGGAAGAGTGGCAGGAAGTAGTGAAGGCTGGGAAGACATCATTCTGAGATTCTTTGCTTCAACTCTTTAGATAGATGCACAGGTAGTTAGAATATAGCTGTACTTTCCTAAACAACAGGTCATATTTATTCGAAAATGTTTCGGTCCCAAGACAGAAAAATTACCAATGTGTATAACTATACTTTCCCAGAAGACAGCCAATATAAACCATGGCATCCTCTATAATAACTTATACATAATACAGAATAATTAAACTGTTTACTGAAAGAGAACACAAACATTCGAGCAAATACTGCTTTTGTAAAATTGAACTGAAAATCTGCTTTTATTTCTCCCCATAAATTTCATACTAGACCATAAAAGACTGTAGAAATAAATGATAATATATTTATTAACTTGGAAGAGCTGTAGCCAGTTAGAGCTGTAGCCAGTTAGAGCTGTAGCCAGTTAGAGCTGTAGCCAGTTAGAGCTGTAGCCAGTTAGAGCTGTAGCCAGTTAGAGCTGTAGCCAGTTAGAGCTGTAGCCAGTTTGTCAGGATCTCTTCTTACTATTTTTAAATTAAACCACTGGAAAGTCATTTATTAAATATTATTCAAAAATATCATAGAGAACATTGGAAATAAAATCTGAGAGATTTCATGTGCTTACATATGCTCAGGTTTTTATTTCCTATTTTCACCTTGGTACTTTTACATATTTGCAATCACGTGTTTTATTGTGATTTCTTCTTTTAAATATTATGCGTGAATGAGCGTCCAGCACATCATCTGTCATCTGAAAACTGAGTATAGAGAGTTTCCTGTCACCGTCTTATTGGATTTTATTGAACTGTGCTGAGAGATCAGTTGGAATTAATGGTTATCATAGCCTCCTTTAGTAAATGTGTATGTGTCTCAGTATTTACAACCCATGTGATCTTCAGCATCACCTGGCCTCACATGTTTCTCTGCATCACTTGGCCTCACATGTTTCTCTGCATCACTTGGCCTCACATGTTTCTCTGCATCACTTGGCCTCACATGTTTCTCTGCATCACCTGGCCTCACATGTTTCTCTGCATCACTTGGCCTCACATGTTTCTCTGCATCACCTGGCCTCACATGTTTCTCTGCATCACTTGGCCTCACATGTTTCTCTGCATCACTTGGCCTCACATGTTTCTCTGCATCACTTGGCCTCACATGTTTCTCTGCATCACTTGGCCTCACATGTTTCTCTGCATCACTTGGCCTCACATGTTTCTCTGCATCACTTGGCCTCACATGTTTCTCTGCATCACTTGGCCTCACATGTTTCTCTGCATCAATTGGCCTCACATGTTTCTCTGCATCAATTGGCCTCACATGTTTCTCTGCATCAATTGGCCTCACATGTTTCTCTGCATCAATTGGCCTCACATGTTTCTCTGCATCACTTGGCCTCACATGTTTCTCTGCATCACTTGGCCTTACATGTTTCTCTGCATCACCTGGCCTCACATGTTTCTCTGCATCACTTGGCCTCACATGTTTCTCTGCATCACCTGGCCTCACATGTTTCTCTGCATCACCTGGCCTCACATGTTTCTCTGCATCACCTGGCCTCACATGTTTCTCTGCATCACCTGGCCTCACATGTTTCTCTGCATCACCTGGCCTCACATGTTTCTCTGCATCAATTGGCCTCACATGTTTCTCTGCATCACTTGGCCTCACATGTTTCTCTGCATCACTTGGCCTCACATGTTTCTCTGCATCACCTGGCCTCACATGTTTCTCTGCATCAATTGGCCTCACATGTTTCTCTGCATCAATTGGCCTCACATGTTTCTCTGCATCACCTGGCCTCACATATTTCTCTGCATCACCTGGCCTCACATGTTTCTCTGCATCACCTGCCCTCACATATTTCTCTGCATCACCTGGCCTCACATGTTTCTCTGCATCACCTGGCCTCACATATTTCTCTGCATCACCTGGCCTCACATGTTTCTCTACATCACTTGGCCTCACATATTTCTCTGCATCACTTGGCCTCACATGTTTCTCTGCATCACCTGGCCTCACATGTTTCTCTGCATCAATTGGCCTCACATGTTTCTCTGCATCAATTGGCCTCACATGTTTCTCTGCATCACCTGGCCTCACATGTTTCTCTGCATCACCTGGCCTCACATATTTCTCTGCATCACCTGGCCTCACATGTTTCTCTGCATCACCTGGCCTCACATGTTTCTCTGCATCACTTGGCCTCACATGTTTCTCTGCATCACCTGGCCTCACATGTTTCTCTGCATCACCTGGCCTCACATGTTTTTCTGCATCACCTGGCCTCACATGTTTCTCTGCATCACCTGGCCTCACATATTTCTCTGCATCACCTGGCCTCACATGTTTCTCTGCATCACCTGGCCTCACATGTTTCTCTGCATCACCTGGCCTCACATGTTTCTCTGCATCACTTGGCCTCACATGTTTCTCTGCATCACCTGGCCTCACATATTTCTCTGCATCACCTGGCCTCACATGTTTCTCTGCATCACCTGGCCTCACATGTTTCTCTGCATCACCTGGCCTCACATGTTTCTCTGCATCACTTGGCCTCACATGTTTCTCTGCATCACCTGGCCTCACATGTTTCTCTGCATCACCTGGCCTCACATATTTCTATGCATCACCTGGCCTCACATATTTCTCTGCATCACCTGGCCTCACATGTTTCTCTGCATCACCGCCCGTGGTATGATTTGTTTGCAATCGCGTCATTACAATCTCGTGAGTCATCAGATTCAAATTATATCACGGGCGGGTGAGTGACGTGAGTGACGTAACAAATAAGAAAATACAGTTGTGTTACTTGAGGGTAAGACAAAGAAGAAGCTCCAGTGAATTGTCTTGCGCAAACTTAAAAAGAAAGTAGAGAAATTTTATTAAACAATTGAATACATCTTTCTCACTTTTCTCATCTTTATTTACTCGTTATACACAGATAAAACATTCACCACCACACACACAAAACATTTTTCACCACCACACACACAAAACATTCACCACCACAGACAAAAAAAAATCTCAGTGAAGGAAATTAAAGGTTCCTCCTCAGGAGACTCGATCTCTAGATAAAAAAAAATCGTCGTATACTTCTTCAACTGGCCAGGACGACTATTTTTATTTATATCTCCGACACTATGTTGTGTGTTGTTATGTGTGGATGTTCGATTATATTTCACCATGAATGTTGCTATACACTATGATGTGTGCTGTTATATGTGGATGTTCACTAATGTTTCACCCTGAATGTTGTATTACTCTGTGTGATGCTGTGAGCTACTGTGGTGCATGGAATTTAGCATATGTTGCAGCATGTTGTGTTGTGATGTTTGGTTAGCAGCATACATTACAACTTGAATGGAATGAATTGATTTAGAGTAGAATGGGGACTTTAGGATCAAGTCTCTACACTGAAACGCCTAAATAATCTAAATCATTGCTGGAACAGGTCACAACTAATCCAATGTTTTGAGACATAATTTTAGAAGGCTTCTCGTCTCGCTGTAGACAGTTATGTCTACCTGAGAATGGTTTAGAATGAGCCGAATCATCGTAAAAAATTTGTACTCCTAAGTGTGACTTGGTTGTAAAACTATGTTTGAGTTTGTTAAAAGACCTTTCTGATGTCGCAGCTGTAGCTGGAATTGTCAACAATATTATCAAACTAACATAAACATTTGGTAATATTTCACAGAGTTTGTAGAATGTTAATAAATTTAACAATTCTAAAGGTTTCAGCTCTGGTTTTCCAAAATTTGCTTTATGTACTAATTGTAAATGTTGCATTTCTGCTGCATTATCTTCAACATTTAGGCCAATACGATATTGGTGTGCTAACCCCCTCTCTCACCTTTTTTTCTGGCTCACTTTCAAACATTGTGGGATACTTCTATAAGGAATCAAAATCTTCAGTCAACTACTTAACACCATTAAAACGTAAAATTAATCCTGCAACAACATTATCAATCAAAACATAAACACAGTTTTCCTGAAATAGGCTTCTGGCGAATCATCTGCATCACTCGTTTCCCCCAAATTAGCATCAAGTATACTTGTGTCATCATGCATCCTTGTTCTCTTTCTACCCTCGTCTTCACACTCATGACAGCGTTTGATTTTCATCTTAGGATTTGACGCCACCTCTTTGGCTTCATTCCAGATGCTTTTCCAGTTGTTTCATAACTTCATCAAATCTTCAGGGAGAGTTTCAATGTTAGACACCTCTACATTCAATGTGGCATCTCCGGCTTGAATCACCTTGTTGCTCTTCTACCTTGCTTACATGAGACCTCATAATGCACGAGAGAGAGAATCCATGTTCACATAAGAGTATGTTGCCGGAAATGGTAACACTTTTGTTCAGTCATGTTAGCAATATTATATAACAATGAAACAATAAAATACCTTTTTTATTAAAAAAAGTTGTCTCAGTATTTGGCAACTTTACTTTTAGCTATAAAATGCTGAATATAAATGAATTTAAAAAAAATCACTGATGTCAATAACACTACACATATTTGATAACTCACTCACATACCACTGACAATCCCATTTATACACACCTGGAAGCCGAACATTAGTTTTTTTTTAAATTGGAATATCTCTTTTGTTTCCGAATTTCGACTAATCAAAATCATTTAGTAAACTCCGTACATTATTGTCTGCGTTCATAATTAACATTTTAGATTTTAAAGCCACAGTCCCTGCAAAAATTTCTTTATAATTTTTTTGAATTACAAAATTTCATGGGTTGTCAACCTGGTATTATAAGTATCATAAATAATGTTCCCGAAAAGAAAGCAAGTAAGATAAATAATTTGAGAGCATCAAATATCTATCCATTGCTGTTTAGTGTTTACGAAGCCACGAACGAGTTTCCAATTGTAATAAAGTTGGTAGAATTACCGACAATATGTAAAGTAAAAGAACACAAGTGCAACTAATAACAATAAATGTCACATTAGTTGCACTTGTGTCCTTTTACTTTGAGTTTCCAATTGTCTCGTAATGGACAGTATCTAATTTCTTTGAGATGCTGATATATAACCAACTTTATACACAAATAACCTGCACATACGAGAAAGAAACTGATGGCGACGTTTCTCTTTGACTTAGACCATTAAGTAAACACCTGTGAGCTGGTTCTTCATGAACAGTTCCAGTCACGGTATTGTGCCTTTTTATTTTTTATTAATCTACTTTACACTTTATGTTGCTAATCAAGATGACATTTAATATGTTCATCAACATCTTATGTGTCACAGTTGTCCAGCAAATTATGAAGCTAACTTTATGTGGTGGACCTGTAAGTCAGCGGAAGGCCTCGGTCATATGACGAAAAGCTCCAGTGCTGGGTCATTATATGACTAAGACTCGCATCAGGAAACACCTGTCCTGTTTCCTGGTAAATCTTATCTACGCATTTTCCTATATGTACATGGCATGCTAGTGTGATCAAATTGAACATAGAGAGTTCCATTCCATTATGTAAGGTTATGCACCGAAATTTCTACTGAATTTTTACATACCTGTAGGTCGTCTGTGTGACGGTCATTTACCTTATAATTAATGTTAGCTTAGTTACATGGTAAATAATCTCTGCAGTGGTTCAGAAAATGAGTTTGAATTGTAATACCCAGACATTTTATATATAAATACAACCATTCGTCACTTAACGACCATGCTTCACACCCATATAAGAGCGTTGGTAAAACTATACTCTCATACATTCCCCTCTTTGCCTCCAAGGACAAAGTTCTTTGTCTCCACAGACTCCTAAGTGCACCACTCACTCTTTTCCCCTCATCAATTCTATGATTCACCTCATCTTTCATAGACCCATCCGCTGACACGTCCACTCCCAAATATCTGAATACATTTACCTCCTCCATACTCTCTCCCTCCAATCTGATATTCAATCTTTCATCATCTAATCTTTTTGTTATCCTCATAACCTTACTCTTTCCTGTATTCACCTTTAATTTTCTTCTTTTGCACACCCCACCAAATTCATCCACCAATCTCTGCAACTTCTCTTCAGAATCTCCCAAGAGCACAGTGTCATCAGCATATATATATATATATATATATATATATATATATGTATATATGTATATATATATATATATATATATGTATATATATATATATATATATATATATATATATATATATATATATATATATATATATATATATATATATATATATATATATATATATATATATATATGTATATGGGTGTGTGTGTGTGTCATACTATATAGGCAAAACTTGCGATTTTGGCTTAGCAGCACAGCTCTTCTTGGCGTATAAGGCAAGTGAAAATTCATGTATGCAATAATTTCGCAAAAAAACATTGTGAACCTAACGTAAAAAATATATTACATTGTTAGTTTATTATTAAATTATTATAAATTTATGTAAAATGCATTTAGTTGGAGTAGGATAAATTAAATTGCGCTGCTAACATGCAGGTAATGACCTGCATGTTAGCAGTTGACCTGAAGGCAATGGCCTGCCTGTTAGCAGTTGACCTGCACGTCATCACCTGCCTGTTAGCAGTTGACCAGCAGGTCATCACCTGCTTGTTAGGAGCTGACCTGCAGGTCATCACCTGCCTGTTAGGAGCTGACCTGCAGGTCATCACCTGCCTGTTAGGAGCTGACCTGCAGGTCATCACCTGCCTGTTAGGAGCTGACCTGCAGGTCATCACCTGCCTGTTAGGAGCTGACCTGCAGGTCATCACCTGCCTGTTAGGAGCTGACCTGCACGTCATCACCTGAATGTTAGCAGTTGACCTGAAGGCCATGGCCTGCCTGTTAGCAGTTGACCTGCAGGTCATCACCTACCTGTAAGGAGCTGACCTGCCTGTTAGCAGCAGCTGACAGGAAGGTCATGACCTGCTAGTAAACAACTGACCTAGAGGTTATGAACTCACTTTTAGCAGTTAACTTGGAGGTCATCATCTGTTTGTGGCAACTAACCTGACAAGTGACCTGGAGGTCAAGACCTGAATCTGGCAACTTACCTGGCAAGTGACCTGGTGGTCAAGACTTGACTGGGGCAACTAATCTGGAGGTTAAGACCTGACTGTGGCAACTAATCTGGAGGCCAAAGCCTGACTATGGCAACTAACCTGGAGGTCAAGACCTGACATGACAACTAACCTGAAAGTCAAGACCTGACTGTGGCAACTAACCTGAAGGTCAAGACCTGACTGGCATCTAATCTGGAGGTCAAGACCTGACTGTGGCAACTAACCTGGAGGTCAAGATCTGACTGTGGCAACTAACCTGGAGGTCAAAACCTGACTGTGGCAACTAACCTGGAGGTCAAGATCTGACTGTAACAACTAACCTGGAGGTCAAGCCCTGACTGTGGCAACTAACCTGGAGGTCAAAATCTGACTGTGGCAACTAATCTGGAGGTCAAGACCTAACTGTGGCAACTAACCTGGATGTCAAGACCTGACTATGGCAACTAACCTAGAGGTCAAGATCTGAGTGTGGCAACTAACCTGTAGGTCAAAACCTGACTGTGGCAACTAACCTGGTGGTCAAGTCCTGACTGTGGCAACTTACCATGAGGTCTAGACTTGACTGTGGCACCTAACCTGGAGGTCAAAACCTGACTGTGGCAACTAACCTGGATGTCAAGATCTGACTGTGGCAACTAACCTGGAGGTCAAAACCTGGCTGTGGGAACTAACCTGGTGGTCAAGACCTGACTGTGGCAACTAACCTTGAGGTCTAGTCTTGACTGTGGCAACTAACCTAGAGGTAAAAACCTGACTGTGGCAACTAACCTGGAGGTCAAGACCTGACTGTGACAACTAACCTGGAAACTAACCTGGAGGTCAAGACCTGACTGTGGCAACTAACCTGGAGGTCAAGACCTGACCGGCAACTAATCTGGAGGTCAAGACCTGACTGTGGCAACTAACCTTGAGGTCAAGATCTGACTGTGGCAACTAACCTGGAGACCAAAACTTGACTGTGGCAACTAACCTGGTGGTCAAGACCTGACTGTGGCAACTAACCTTGAGGTCTAGACTTGACTGTGGCAACTAACCTGGAGGTCAAGACCTGACTGTGGCAACTAACCTGGAGGTCAAAACCTGACTGTGGCAACTAACCTGGTGGTCAAGACCTGACTGTGGCAACTAACCTTGAGGTCAAGACCTGACTGTGGCAACTAACCTGGAGGTCAAGACCTGACTGTGGCAACTAACCTGGAGGTCTAGACTTGACTGTGGCAACTAACCTGGAGGTCAAGACCTGACTGTGACAACTAACCTGGAAACTAACCTGGAGGTCAAGACCTGACTGTGGCAACTAACCTGGAGGTCAAGACCTGACTGTGGCAACTAACCTGGAGGTCTAGACTTGACTGTGGCAACTAACCTGGAGGTCAAGACTTGACTGTGGCAACTAACCTGGAGGTCAAGACCTGACTGTGACAACTAACCTGGAAACTAACCTGGAGGTCAAGACCTGACTGTGGCAACTAACCTGGAGGTGAAAACCTGACTGTGGCAACTAACCTTGTGGTCTAGACCTGACTGTGGCAACTAACCTGGAGGTCAAGACCTGACTGTAGCAACTAGCCTGGAGGTCAAGACCTGACTGTGACAACTAACCTGGAAACTAACCTGTAGGTCAAGACCTGACTGTGGCAACTAACCTGGTGGTCAAGACCTGACTGTGGCAACTAACCTTGAGGTCTAGACTTGACTGTGGCAACTAACCTGGAGGTCAAGACCTGACTGTGGCAACTAACCTGGAGGTCAAGACCTGACTGTGGCAACTAACCTGGAGGTGAAAACCTGACTGTGGCAACTAACCTTGTGGTCAAGACCTGACTGTGGCAACTAACCCTGAGGTCTAGACTTGACTGTGGCAACTAACCTGGAGATCAAGACCTGACTGTGGCAACTAACCTGGAGGTCAAGACATGACTGGCAACTAACCTGGAGGTCAAAACCTGACTGTGGCAACTAACCTTGTGGTCAAGATCTGACTGTGTCAACTAACCTTGAGGTCTAAACTTGACTGTGGCAACTAACCTCGAGATCAAGACCTGACTGTGGCAACTAACCTGAAGGTCATGACCTGACTGGCAACTAACCTGGAGGTCAAGACCAAACTGTGGCAACTAATCTGGAGGTCAATATCTGATTGTGGCAACTAACCTGGAGGTCAAAACCTGACTGTGGCAACTAACCTTGTGGTCAAGGCCTGACTGTGGCAACTAACCTGGAGGTCAAGACCTGACTGTGGCAACTAACCTGGTGGTCAAGACCTGACTCTGGCAACTAACCTTGAGGTCTAGACTTGACTGTGGCAACTAACCTGGAGGTCAAGACCTGACTGTGTCAACTAACCTGGAGGTCAAGACCTGATTATGACAACTAACCTGGCAACTAACCTGGAGGTCAAGACCTGACTGTGGCAACTAACCTGACTATGACAACTAACCTGGCAACTAACCTTGAGGTCAAGACCTGACTGTGGCAACTAACCTGACTATGACAACTAACCTGGCAACTAACCTGGAGGTCAAGACCTGACTGTGGCAACTAATCTGAAGGTCAAGACCTGACTGGCAACAAACCTGGAGGTCAAGACCTGACTGTGGCAACTTACCTGGAGGTCAAGATCTGACTGTGACAACAAACCTAGAGGTCAAAACCTGACTGTGGCAACTAACCTGATGGTCAAGACCTGACTGTGGCAACTAACCTTGAGGTCAAGACCTGATTATGACAACTAACCTGGAGGTCAAGACCTGATTATGACAACTAACCTGGCAACTAACCTGGAGGTCAAGACCTGACTGTGGCAACTAACCTGGAGGTCTAGACTTGACTGTGGCAACTAACCTGGAGGTCAAGACCTGACTGTGTCAACTAACCTGGAGGTCAAGACCTGATTATGACAACTAACCTGGCAACTAACCTGGAGGTCAAGACCTGACTGTGGCAACTAACCTGGCTATAACAACTAACTTGGCAACTAACCTGGAGGTCAAGACCTGACTGTGGCAACTAACCTGGTGGTCAAAACCTGACTGTGGCAACTAACCTGGAGGTCAAGATCTGACTGTGGCAGCTAACCTGGAGGTCAAAACCTGACTGTGGCAACTAACCTGGTGGTCAAGACCTGACTGTGGCAACTCACCTTGAGGTCTAGAATTGACTGTGGCAACTAACCTGGAGGTCAAGACCTGTGTCCACTAACATGGAGGTCAAGTCCTGTGTCAACTAACCTGGAGGTCAAGACCTGATTTTGACAACTAACCTGGCAACTAACCTGGAGGTCAAGACCTGACTGTGGCAACTAACCTGAAGGTCTAAACCTGACTGGCAACTAAGCTGGAGGTCAAGACCTGACTGTGTCAACTAACCTGGAGGTCAAGACCTGACTGTGTCAACTAACCTGGAGGTCAAGACCTGACTGTGTCAACTAACCTGGAGGTCAAGACCTGACTGTGTCAACTAACCTGGAGGTCAAGACCTGACTGTGTCAACTAACCTGGAGGTCAAGACCTGACTGTGTCAACTAACCTGGAGGTCAAGACTTGATTATGACAACTAACCTGGCAACTAACCTGGAGGTCAAGACCTGACTGTGTCAACTAACCTGGAGGTCATGGCGTTACTTTGAGCAGCACATCAACACTGTGTACCGCTGGTAAACACTGGCTCGATTTATATGCCCATAAAATGCAAATTACTGGGTGAGTCAAACAAGAGATAGTATTAACCAACATTATCTAGTTATTTATGTCTTGGTGGTAATTCTCAAACGTGATTTCATGAGAATATATATTTTTTTTCCTTCCAAAATTCAGGCCAGTCGTTTGAGTTACCATAATTATAACAGTTAGTCCGAGACTAACCTATGAAATTGGGAAATATAATTCACAGAAATGAACGCAATCAGGAATCACACATGAGAGATTTAGTGAATTGTGAATGTAAGTAGAAATTTATGAAAATTTACCTCTACCGTGTATGTTCACGAGGCACTAAGTAAGGGCAAGCAATCGTACCAGAGTGCAAAATGTTTAAAAGGCTTCCGTATCACACTCACATGATGTGACTGTATGTATCTCCCTATTTATTTCAAGTCAGCCTGTTATACAGTTTTTAGTTTGGTTAATGTAAGGGAATCAGTATTAACATATAGTTTGCTGTCAATAACATATGATTTGTTCTTGTTTTTACCCCGGCGGAGGATTAGCCACCCAGAATAACCCAAGAAAGTCAGTGCGTCATCTTATATCTCTCTTATGTCAACTGTCGTTTAATCTTGTGTGGCAGGATGCGACCCACACCAGCAGACTCACACTCAAGTACTTTCGTTCTGCTGGTGAACAAAGAAAGCAGGTGTAAGGTAGCATGCCCAACATTTCCACATATGCCGGGGATTGAACCACGGACACTCAGTGTGCGAGGCAAGTACTTTGAATACCAAGCCACGGGACACCTTGACGTAGTAATACAAATTGGCTGGGTACATCTGCTAACGCTATACATCTGCTAGATTCTTAAAAAGAGTCGGTATCCCCGCTAACAGTGATTATAATTCATGAGATGAACCCATCAAAATAGTGTCCTCTTCAAAGAAAGAAATTTGGATTGAGAGCCGCAGTTAATATAGTCTGTTTTGCCCGTGGCGGCCATTTTTAACAGGTCATTACCGGAGAGTACATTAACAAGAATATCTCCACCAGTATTTTATCACATCAAGGTAGTAAATATATGCACTACTTGCTTTGGGTTATCAAGTTGATGATAACAATTTCCAACAATGGGAAATTATGTATAGTTGTTATCGCAAGGGTTCACTGGGCTCCTCACAACCTTTAAACCCAACATAAACAAGACTGAGCCAGGAGGAACAGGGCGCCGCCTTCAACACCAACTATCCTCTAGTATTTCAATTCATTCTTTTGTTGTAGGATATTCAGGTAATAAAAAATGATTTCTTTATCACATTTACAGTATAATCATGAACTGTCAGTATTAATACACATACACTGAATGGTAATAACACCTACAGGAATTGATTTCTTGGATGTAATAGTGTTGGTAGAATTACAGGCAATATGTTATCAAGCCTTTACACACAGAGGGTGTATACAGGTACAGAGTATTGTTTGTAATGGCTTGATAAAGCTCCTGGAGAGCGAAACGTTGCCGCAGTAAAATGTCACATTAGTTGCACTTGTGTTATTTTAACTGATTTCTTGGTTGCCGCTAGTGACTTTAAGAATAGGAAGCCAGGTAAACTTGTGATCAAGATTTGAAATTAAAGTTTATGTTCGCTAAACTCATTTTTCACATCGGATTGTGAAAACTCTTAGACCTGTGCATGCTTAAACTGAACGTATTCAGAGCATAAGTTACATCTGGGTATACAGTAGTAGTTTAACATCGTTATTATGCATGTTATACCCATCCTGTGGGCGGTGGTCAAAAGATTACAGAGGTACATAATGGGTCCAGAGACTGGGACGCAAACTTCTGATAAATGGACAAGTTACAGTGGTAATGAACTATTTACATGTTTATAGTTCAGTACCACTGTAACTTGTACAACTATAAAAACAATACAGTATACACTAGAAATTGTATGAAAAATAACAGCTGACACATTAAGAATCTCTAGTACATAAAACAACAATTGGATTAAAAAAAATAATTAGAGAAGAAAAACTGGCAAGAAATTGCAAAAAAATTCTATTTATCTACAGGAGGCCTGGTCACAGACCGGGCTGCGGGGGCGTTGACCCCCGGAACTCTCTCCAGGTAAACTCCAGGTAAATGGTATGTTAAAGATGAGAGTCAGGAAAACTTTTCTCTAAGGTTCAATGTTACTCTGAATTTATTGTCACATTCGTAGCATCAAGAATTTGTCTCTTAGTCCTCAAGGTGGGTAGGAGCCACAAGACAGTATCTCCACAGTAACATTGACAGTAATGATGACGGTGATAACAGTGATGACAGTGATAGCAGTGATAGTTATGACACATAGTGATGACAGTGATAGCAGTGATAGTTATGACACATAGTGATGACAGTGATAGCAGTGATAGTTATGACACATAGTGATGACAGTGATAGCAGTGATAGTTATGCTGACCGTGGAAGACTTAAATGACAATGGAGAAGTGTGTGCACCAACACGTCAGTGAGATGGAGAGGAGAACTGAACTGGCAAGGATGTACCATGTATTCTCCCTGAACGATTCTGGCGTAGGTGATGTTGAATATGAGAGTCCCTTCGGTGTGTCGGGGCCTTCACTATCCTGAATTTCGATTGCCTCGTGCAGGTAACCAGGAGAGAGAGAGAGAGAGAGAGAGAGAGAGAGAGAGAGAGAGAGAGAGAGAGAGAAAGAGAGAGAGAAAGAGAGAGACAGACAGACAGACAGAGACAGAGACAGACAGACAGACAGTCAGAGACAGAGACAGACAGGCAGAAAGACAGACAGACAGACAGACAGACACCTAAGGACGGTAGAAATCAAACTTCAAAAGAGGAAGCCACACAGGCATAAATCATTTCCTAAGTGAAACGCAGTGTGAAAGAAAAGTGGAAGGGAAGACAGCGAATGAAATGATGGAGAATATAGCTGGGAAGTGCTGGCAGGCAGAGGTGAAACTCATACCCAGGAGCAAAAGCGATGATATGAAGTGAGTTAATAGTTCCCCAGGAGGTATAGAGGCGAGCGCTTGGAAAAAAATGTATAGAAGGGAAAGAACGCAGAAAAACAAGTGAGCAGAAGAGTCGTAAACAAATATGCATACATGGAATATACCTGAAGAGGGTTTCGGGGGTCAACGCCCCCGCGGCTCGGTCTGAGAACAGGCTTAGCTGTGGATCAGGGTCTGAACAACCAGGCTGTTACTGCTGGCCGCATGCAAACTGATGTACGAACCACAGCCCGGCTGGTCAGGTACTGACTCTAGGTGCCTGTCCAGTGCCTTCTTGAAGACAGCCAGGGGTCTATTGGTAATCCCCCTTATGTATGCTGGGAGATATACATAACACCCAGCCATATCATTAATACCCAGTCATATAATTAATACCCAGTCATATAATTAATACCCAGTCATATAATTAATACCCAGTCATATAATTAATACCCAGTCATATAATTAATACCCAGTCATATAATTAATACCCAGTCTCATCATTAATTAATACACAGTCACATCATTAATACTCAGTCGTATAATTAAATAATACTCAGTCGTATAATTAAATAATACTCAGTCGTATAATTAAATAATACTCAGTCGTATCATTAAATAATACCCAAGTATATCATTAATGCCATTAATAACCAGGCCCCGTGGCTGGTAGCTAAAGCTCTTCCTTCACACGGCGAGTGTCTGGGTTCGATCCCCAGCGATGGTAGAAACATTGGGCGTGTTTCTTTACATTGGCTGTCTATGTTCACCCATCAGTAAAAATGGGTACCTGGGTGTTAGTGGACTGGTGTGGGTCGCATCCTGGGACAAAACTGACCTAATTTGCCCGAAATGTTCAGCATAAGAAGTGACTTTCTATATAGTAGTATATCATTGATGTCAGCTAGGACTGTATACCTTGTACATGTAGTAAATGAAGTTATTATTATATTATTATTATTATTTTTAATACCCAGTCATATCATTAATACCCAGTCATATCATTAATACCCAGTCATATCATTAATACCCAGTCATATCATTAATACCCAGTCACATCATTAATACCCAGTCATATTATTAATACCCAGTCATATCATTAATACCCAGTCATATCATTAATACCCAGTCATATTATTAATACCCAGTCATATCATTAATACCCAGTCATATTATTAATACCCAGTCATATCATTAATACTCAGTCATATCATTAATACCCAGTCATATTATTAATACCCAGTCATATCATTAATACCCAGTCATATTATTAATACCCAGTCATATCATTAATACCCAGCCATATTATTAATACCTAGTCATATCATTAATACCCAGTGATATCATTAATACCCAGTGATATCATTAATACCCAGTCATATCATTAATACCAAGTCATATCATTAATACCCAGTCATATCATTAATACCCAGTCATATCATTAATACCCAGTCATATCATTAATACCCAGTCATATCATTAATACCCAGTCATATCATTAATACCCAGTCATATCATTAATACCCAGTCATATCATTAATACCCAGTCATATCATTAATACCCAGTCATATCATTAATACCCAGTCATATTATTAATACCCAGTCATATCAGTAATACCCAGTCATATTATTAACACCCAGTCATATTATTAATACCCAGTCATATTATTAATACCCAGTCATATCATTAATACCCAGTCATATCATTAATACCCAGTCATATCATTAATACCCAGTCATATCATTAATACCCAGTCATATCATTAATACCCAGTCATATCATTAATACCCAGTCATATTATTAATACCCAGTCATATCATTAATACCCAGTCATATCAGTAATACCCAGTCATATCATTAATACCCAGTCATATCATTAATACCCAGTCATATTATTAATACCCAGTCATATCATTAATACCCAGTCATATCATTAATACCCAGTCACCTTTATTAATACCCAGTCATATCATTAATACCCAGTCATATTATTAATACCCAGTCATATAATTAATACCCAGTCATATCATTAATACCCAGTCATATCATTAATACCCAGTCATATCATTAATACCCAGTCATATTATTTATACCCAGTCATATCATTAATACCCAGTCATATTATTTATACCCAGTCATATCATTAATACCCAGTCATATCATTAATACCCAGTCATATTATTTATACCCAGTCATATCATTAATACCCAGTCATATTATTTATACCCAGTCATATCATTAATACCCAGTCATATCATTAATACCCAGTCATATCATTAATACCCAGTCATATCATTAATACCCAGTCATATCATTAATACCCAGTCATATTATTTATACCCAGTCATATCAGTAATACCCAGTCATATCAGTAATACCCAGTCATATCATTAATACCCAGTCATATCAGTAATACCCAGTCATAACAGTAATACCCAGTCATATCAGTAATACCCAGTCATATCAGTAACACTAAACAGTCTCATGGGAAAACATCATAAAACACGAAGCAGGTTCCTAGACTTTTTTAAGACTCTACTGGTAAATAAAGGAAAAGCATAACTTTTTTAACTCAGTATCATGTAAGAAGACTAATAATGAGAGAAATTCGTTAAGACGCCATGACTGTGGAAAATATTGCATTTCTTTATGTTTGTGTGTTATGTTTTTCATTTATATATTAATAAGCGTTATTTAATTGTTTCAGACCATCATGATATAAGCGAGGAAATGCAATTGAAAATGAGCTCTGTTGAGGGTCCAATATAAATGAGATTAGTTATCCGGGTCTTAGTGAAGGCTATTATAACTATGTACTCAAGGAGAACGGGGATTTAATATGCGCTGATTCTCGTTCATTAGTAATAATTCGGGGCTCACTGAGCTCTAGGTATAATAACTGAGCCCTTTTTTTCTACTCTTATAATGCAACCCAGAGCTAAGAGCATTATTATAATCTTATCAGTAACTTAATTATAATCTATTAATTCTTCTTTAACAAAGATAAGGATTAAAATTCAGAGAAATAATCAGAATTCATGAATACTGATGTTGAAATAATCTCGAACATCATTTCACGAACTCTGGCTGAGCCGAGAAGAGAGACGCCTTACAAGTTTTGGGAGGCAGTTGAGGCCATTAATTAACCAACCGAATACAATTACAATAAATCATAACGTAACAGTTAATGCGAATCTAACTGCTTCACCGCGTCGCGTTATGCCGAATTCCTTACAAACAATTAATCACACATAAATACAGGATTTTTTTTATTCGAATAGACATTTTAAAATTGTAAATTAACAACTTCCTGGAGACTTGTGTAGCGTAAGTTCATCTTGAACATTTATTAAGAGAAGACCAGTCTTGTTGCCCCTCATTAAGTCGACATGTAATTTGTAGTAGTCGGTCTGAGTTGCTCTTAACAGTAATATATACGCTTCCTTGTGTCGTAAAGAGAGACAGAGTTGGTCGTGAACACTCACCAGAGTAACAAATATGCCTCCTCGTCTCGTAAAGAGAGACATGGTATGTATTGCTACCTCAGCCAGGCAGACGTTTCATTTCTTCCATTACATCTGTTTTTCCGTGTGTCCTCCAGCCGAAGTGGTGTGTCCACCAGCCGAAGTGGTGCGTCCACCAGCCGAAGTGGTGCGTCCTCCAGCCGAAGTGATGCGTCCTCCAGCCGAAGTGGTGCGTCCACCAGCCGAAGTGGTGCGTCCACCAGCCGAAGTGGTGCGTCCACCAGCCGAAGTGGTGCGTCCACCAGCCGAAGTGGTGAGTCCACCAGCGAAAGTTAATAGTACCAGAAACAAGTTTAAGCTTGTTTCTGTTACTTTTAGCGGATTAATAAAATAGTCTACTTTTAAACAAGGGTAACTATGCTTGGCATCACCCGCAGGGGTAACTATGCTTGGCATCACCCGCAGGGGTAACTATGCTTGGCATCACCCGCAGGGGTAACTATGATTGGCATCACCCGCAGGGGTAACTATGCTTGGCATCACCAGCATCAAGATAAATATTTTTTGACTTTATGTTTTAGCCAATTTATTCTCTTAATCGTTTAGATTTTATAACAATTATTAAAATTTTTGATAATGTACTATTTTACAATTATTACTAACACCATCACTGTATATCCCGGGTATATATAACAAAGAAGTTACTAGGTTCACCTGAGTAACAATTATTACTAACACCATCACTGTATATCCCGGGTATATATAACAAAGAAGTTACTAGGTTCACCTGAGTGACAATTCCAGGTAATAAACGAAGGGCTCCACTAGTACACACTAAAAGAGTAACATCACTGTCAAAACTTAATGATAATGTTATACCCGTATGGAACTGTGCACTGATCTATTGTTAAATGAAAGTATATGGAGGAGCTGGACTTTGGGAGTAATATTTTTTTAATTGTAAAACCAAAGTTTTTTTTTATTATACGATATTTAAAATATCATTAATGAATATTAAATGTCTTGGAAAAGAAAAATAACGATGAGGTGTATAAATAAAAGTAATGTATTTCTCTCGTGCCTAAATGCAGGTGAGTCGAATAGTGATGAGTGCAACGGAAGTTGATTATGCAGTTTAATATTAATTTTGAAAATATGAAGGTAACAGAGGTGAAATTCATGTCAGGAAATGGAAAGTAAAATCCAAATTTCTTCAATAAAACTTTTAAATTGTGGCATATACGGTTCAAATGTAATTCAGACCTTTGAAAGAGGTCAAAAAGGCCAATATACTAAAATACACAAGCACTTTAAGCTTGAAGCAGCTCAGAAGTTACATTATCATGTTAGGAGCATGGATGACGTGATATTAATCACATGCGTCACTCTCAGTATTTTATATGTTGTTACCATGTCCCCCCTAATCCCTCCGGTTCTTCAGTGTCGTCAGGTCTATTTCCCTTAACTCCTCGTTAGATATACCCCTTAACTCCGGGACTAGTCTCGTTGCAAATCTTTGTACTTTCCCTAATTTCCTGACGTGCTTGGCTAGGTGTGGGTTTCATCCTAGTGCTGCATACTCCAATATGGGCATGTTGTACACGGTGTACAGAGTCCTGAACGACACCTGAGATGTCGAAATGCTATTTTTAGGTTTGCAAGTCGCCCGAATGCCGCAGTAGTTATTTGGTTGATGTGCGCCTTAGGAGATGTGTTCGGTGTTATATTCACCTCAAGATCCTTTTCCTTGAGTGAGATTTGTAGTCTTTGGTCCTTTAGACTATATTCTGTCTGCGGTCTTCTTTGCCCTTCCCCGATCTTCATGACTTTGCACTTGACGGGTTTGAACTCCAGGAGCCAGTTGCTGTACCAGGCCTGTAGCCTGTCCAGATCCCTTTGTAGTCCTGCCTGGTCTATTCCGACTGAATTCTCCTCTTTAGCTTGACATCCTCTGCAAACATAGACACTTCTGAGTCTATTCCACCCGTCATATCTCTCACATATACTAGAAACAGCATTGGTCCTAGGACTGATCGCTGTGGAACTCCGCTCGTCACAGGCGCCCACTCCGACACCTCATCTCATACCATGAATCGCTGATGCCTCTTTATGAGGAATTCTCTGATATATTGCAGTGCCTTCCCTGTTATACCTGCCTGGTTCTCCAGCTTTTGCATTAATCTCTTGTGTAGAACTGTGTCAAAAGCCTTCTTACAGTCCAAGGAAAGGCAATCTGCCCACCCCTCTCTCTCTTGTCTTACTGCTGTTACCTTGTCGTAGAACTCCAGTAGGTTTGTGTGTACTCACCTAATTGTGGTTGCAGGGGTCGAGACTCAGCTCCTGGCCCCGCCTCTTCACTGATCGCTACTAGATCATCTCTCTCTCTCTCTCTGCTCCCTGAGCTTTATCATACTTCGTCTTAAAGCTATGTATGGTTCCTGCCTCCGTGTGTGTGTATGTGTGTGCACTCACCTAGTTGTACTCACCTAGTTGAGGTTACAGGGGTCGAGTCCAAACTCCTGGCCCCGCCTCTTCACTGGTCGCCACTAGGTCACTCTCCCTGAACCATGAGCTTTATCGTACCTCTGCTTAAAGCTATGTATGGATCCTGCCTCCACTACATCGCTTCCCAAACTATTCCACTTCCTGACTACTCTGTGGCTGAAGAAATACTTCCTAACATCCCTGTGATTCATCTGTGTCTTCAACTTCCAACTGTGTCCCCTTGTTGCTGTGTCCAATCTCTGGAACATCTTGTCTTTGTCCACCTTGTTAATTCCTCTCAGCATTTTGTAAGTCGTTATCATGTCCTCCCTATCTCTCCTGTCCTCCAGTGTCGTCAGATTGATTTCCCTTAACCTCTCCTGGTCTGGTCACAGACCGGGCCGCGGGGGCGTTGACCCCCGGAACTCTCTCTCTCCAGGTCTCCTCGTAGGACATACCTCTTAGCTCTGGGACTAGTCTTGTTGCAAACCTTTGCACTTTCTCTAGTTTCTTTACATGCTTGGCTAGGTGTGGGTTCCAAACTGGTGCCGCATACTCCAATATGGGCCTAACGTACACGGTGTACAGGGTCCTGAACGATTCCTTATTAAGATGTCGGAATGCTGTTCTGAGGTTTGCCAGGCGCCCATATGCTGCAGCAGTTATTTGGTTGATGTGCGCTTCAGGAGACGTGCCTGGTGTTATACTCACCCCAAGATCTTTTTCCTTGAGTGAGGTTTGTAGTCTCTGGCCCCCTAGACTGTACTCCTTCTGCGGTCTTCTTTGCCCTTACCCAATCTTCATGACTTTGCACTTGGTGGGATTGAACTCCAGGAGCCAATTGCTGGACCAGGTCTGCAGCCCGTCCAGTTCCCTTTGTAGTTCTGCCTGGTCTTCGATCGAATAAATTCTTCTCATCAACTTCACGTCATCTGCAAACAGGGACACCTCGGAGTCTATTCCTTCCGTCATGTCGTTCACAAATACCAGAAACAGCACTGGTCCTAGGACTGACCCCTGTGGGACCCCGCTGGTCACAGGTGCCCACTCTGACACCTCGCCACGTGCCATTTCTCGCTGCTGTCTTCCTGACAAGTATTCCCTGATCCATTGTAGTGCCTTCCCTGTTATCCCTGCTTGGTCCTCCAGTTTTTGCACTAATCTCTTGTGTGGTACTGTATCAAACGCCTTCTTGCAGTCCAAGAAAATGCAATCCACCCACCCCTCTCTCTCTTGTCTTACTTTGTGTGTGTGTGTGTGTGTGTGTGTGTGTGTGTGTGTGTGTGTGTGTGTGTGTGTGTGTGTGTGTGTGTGTGTGTGTGTGTGTGTGTGGGTGTGTGTGTGTGTGTGTGTGTGTGTGTGTGTGCGTGTGTGATAGAGAGAGAGAAAGAGAAAGAGAGAGAGAGAGAAAGAGAGAGAGAGAAAGAGAGAGAGAGAGAAAGCATGCACTTTTGTGTCTGTCTGTTTCTCTGTCAACATGAATATTCACCAGACAACACTAACAAAGCTTCCTGTATCATACACATACCAAGCAACCTTACCCAAAATGTACAGTACCTTATGCGAAATGTACGTACACTGGACGAAGAGGCCAAAACGGACTAAACTGACCAAACACCCAGACAAACAGCACACTGAACAACCTGATGCAGACTACACTCTTGAATAAAAACTTAGGCAAGGGAAGAAGAGATTCAGGGTAGGAACACAGAATATCTCTGGAAGGTTTTCCAGCCTCCAGAAGCTCAAATTACAATAGACTTAAGAACCCGGATTCACCTTGATTAAATTAAATCTGCATTAACATAGATTCCTAGAGATCTCTTTAATTCCACTTACTGACTTCCTGTCACATTACATCCAATACCCGAATAGATGAAGGTAATTCCCACTTAGTCAGGCATTAGGAATCGTATTTTGCCCGATCTCCCAAATAAATAATGATCAGTGTTGACAGATCACGTCCTCCTTGAGACACACGTTTAATGCTGTGGTACACTCCTTCCACTTGGGACACAGGGTAGTTGTCTTGGAGCATAGGGTAGTTGTCTTGGGACACAGGGTAGATGTCTTGGGATACAGGGTAGTTGTTTTGGGAAACAAGGTAGTCCTGGTACACACTGTAGTTGTTTTGGTACATTGAGTAGTTATTTTTGTATACAGGGTAGTTGTCCTAGGACAGAGGGTAGTTGTCATGGCACACAGGGTAGTTGTCTTGGGACACAGAGAAGTTGTCTTGGTAAACAGGGTAGTTGTCTTGGGACACAGGGTAGTTGTCTTGGGACACAGGGTAGTTGTTTTGTGAAACAAAGGAAGTCTTGATACACAGTATAATTGTTTTGGTACATAGGGTAATTGTCGTGGAACATATAGTAGTTGTCTTGGTATACAGGGTGGTTGTCGTGGTACACAGGGTAGCTGTATTGGGACAAAGGGTAGTTGCCTTGGGACAGTGTAGTTGTCTTGGGACACAAGGTAATCTTGGTAAACAGTGTAGTTGTGTAGTTGTCTTGGGACACAAGGTAGTCTTGGTACACAGTATAGTTGTGTTGTTGTCTTGGTACACAGGGTAGTTGTCTAGATGCACAGTGTAATCGTGGGAGATAGGGTAGATGTCTCTGGACACACGATAGTTGTCTTGGGGCACTGAATTGTTGTTATGGGACACAGGGTCGCTGCCTGAGAGCTGAGGAAAGAAAAAGATGTGGTATTCGTCTCTTAACTCGCCCCAAGCATTAATTTTAATTCACACAGTCAAACAAAACTCAACGTTTTAATTTCCTCTGGTTCAAAAAATAGCTTCCAGCTCTCGGTACAAATGCCTTGGATATCCTGCCTACTTGTACTGGCACTAATTCTGAGTTGCCGGATTTAGTTCTGGGTTTCACGGCTTTACGAAGGTGCCTAAAGATGCCTAAGATTACTTTGGATGTTAACTGCTGGAAGTAAGGAACAGTATTTGGTTATCAGCGAATACATACGCCTCACAATTCGTGTTATAACAGAGGCGATGATTAGTAGATTAGTTGTCGAATTATGTATGTCCTTAAATAAGACACATGTATAACAGTTAGGTATCTTAATTTCGAAGCTTATCGCCTACATAGCAGAGAAGGCAGCAGAAGCAGTGGAAATGTAAAGACGATGTAATCAGTTCATCATCTTTGAGGTGATCAGTCCCTCAGGCGGACTTGACACAAACAATCCTCTCCCCCTCAGACACACAAACACACACACACACACACACACACACACACACACACACACACACACACACACACACACACACACACACACACACACACGCACACACACACACACATACACACATACACAAATGGAGCACCAAAGAGGTGGATGAAAAGCCAGGGAAACCGAGGAAGCTTGATCTGGAAAGAATGGGTGGAAGAGCTCATCAGAAGGATGGAGCAAGAGAGAGAAAGGAAGCTGAAAGAGCTTACCAATATAATAGAGGAGAGGATAGATGTGGAGAGAAAGAAATGGGAGCTGCAAGCCGAAGCTACAGAGGCCAGGATACAGAGACTAGAAGATGAACCGAGAAGCCTGAATCAGGATACAGAGACAACGAATAGAAGGAGCTTGGAATCATGAGCGGTACACCAGTATCAAGCGGGAGACCATAGAAAGGAAGAGGATAAGACCTATGCAGAGGCCCTATCAGGCCACAAAGATGGCCACGAAATGTCAAAGAGAGAAAGTGACATACCGTTGGGTACAGCAACAATGATAAGTGAGGGAATTATAGGTAGGGATGGTGATAGGCTACATGCAGAGGCACTGTCAGGCCACTGAGAGATACAGGAAATGATAAGGGAAGCAGTGGTGGTGATCCTTCAATGGAACCCAGAAATGCAGAAGGAAAAACAATTGGGAAGAGAAGGAGAGGACAGTGTTTGTTCATGTGCTTCAGGAGGCTGAAGGAGGACATACTACAAGAAGAGCAAAAAGAGATTGAAAATAACATCAAAGAAACAGGAGAGGAGGACATGACTTTTTTTTTAATATATTTTTATTAAAAACGAAACTACATACAAAATTGGAATATAAACTTTAAATCATACAAAAGTGAACTCCACTCCATAACCATTATACACATGTCCTCCTGCGGACGGTTATACCTTCAAACATTGCCTAAAAACCCTAAAGGTATTCCCTCCATCTTACAACATACAGTATGACCTAAGAATATTACATCATTTCATGTATCAACTAAAGTTTTCTACCTTCAAATTAAAATTAAAATTCAAACTCATCTAATTGATGACAGTTGCCATTGTTATCAATGACCAGATCCTCTCATACATGTGTCATTTCGCATTTCTCTTAATATACAAACAATACAAGATATTCCTTAAATAGTTGCTTCATCCAGTATATATATTCCTACTATACCATGGAAAAATCCCTCTAATAAGATGACCATTTCCCATATTATATATCCTCTGACATTTTTAACAATATGTATGAAATGGACAACCATGGTTAACCATATGAGCTTTAAAAACTACAGTTATAATTATCCCCCATAAACCTTTCTCTTCCTGACAACACACAATCTCCCCCTTTTAACCCCCCCCCCATGTTAGGTTCTAAATTCACGGTGTATGTTACATATTACTAGCTAAAATCAGTGAGTTCCTTATATCTCACAAGAACATTATATGCACATGCTAAAAAGGTCGCCTTACACAGAAGGCAGACTTTTAAAAATTGGTAACATACATACCTATACTCTTACATATATATACATTTGCGTATATACTCGATCACACATACCCACACCGACTCATACACACACTTTAACACAACAATAGATAAGACTTTTACATCCTTATATTTTAATCCTTTATTAGGAATAAAACAAGGCAATTGAATAATTTTTAGAAAAACATGATTACTTTTTATCCTTTATACCAAAATGTTAACAATGCTTTGATTGTTCCCTCTTGTAGTTGTCTCACTTACAAAGATCATTTACTTTATTATAACTAAGATCATCAATGACCTATTGAGTTTCAACACATGGCTAAACTAAAACGTTCACACACAAGAAAACTCTCAAATTACACCACATCTGACATGCCATCCCCTCCCATACAACTCTCATGACAATCCTACCACATTTACATATCCTTCATTATGGTCATATTAGCTCTATAAAATGAAAATGGTCCCTTAGTACTCAAGTAGCCAAGTTACTGAGTCCCTTTACCGTTATATTTCTATATGCCTCCGGGAACGCAGTTACCCACCTTTTACCATAAATGAGTTTATTTCTACAGACTGGGCGATAAATTCCTGCTGCAATTGCCCTTACCCTAATCCCCCTCACCTTTTTTCCTTCAAGCCCCAGGAATAAAACAAGAAATCTGTCACAATGTACAGAATGGCTCTCTTTACAACCTCAGACACCCCCCTTACCTCTAAAGTTAGGGCACGCAGGAGCTCTACATTGCCCCCACCCATTAACTTGAAGACTCTAGCCAGCCACAACCGTACCTGCCCCAACTCCCTACAAAAATATACGGCATGAAAGGCTGTTTCCGATTCCTCACAATGTTCGCATTTCGCTTCCTTTACCAAATCCATCACACACAAAGCCTGCTTTGTTACTAAAATTCCCATTACAAACCTATAAACTAACTCCCTAACCCTCGGCATTAATCTAAGTTTCTGGAAATCATGCCAAATCGTACCCCAATCATACAAAGGGTATACCGCCACCCCTTGCATGACTTCTGGTTTCCTACTCATCTCTACCAACCTTCCCACCTTGAGCTTGTTTACCTCACCTATTACTAACATAACCCTTAGCATATTTTCACATTCCATTAAGTCCTTTCCTCCCCACCATCGTCGTACATCCCCCATCACCCTCCCAACCCTCACCCCTTTTACCCCCCCCCCTCCCTTACGTACGTTTAACATACATGGCCTTTACCCTCGGCTCTAGCATCAAAAGCCCTACTCCCCCTCTGCGCACATTCGTCATAACCACCTCTTTACTTAGCCATGCTCGTCCAAAACCCCATATATAACGAAGCACCCTTCTCTGTATCTCCTTTATCTCTTGTTCCCGTAAAGGATACACCACTGCCACGTTCCACACTTTACTATAAACCAATGAATTTATTATTATTGCCCTCTGCATAAAAGTAACATCCTTCGCTCTTAGGTTCCTAATCCGTTGTACAACTTTCTCTCCCACCAATTCCGAATTCCTCAGTCTAGCCTCTTGCTCATCTGCCATATAGATAATCCCACAAATTTTCAGCTGTTCAGTCACATCCCATCCAAACTCCACCCCCATTCTACCCCCCACCCAATCTCTTATCACTAATAATTTCGATTTAGCTCTGTTGACACGCATGCCTGACGCCTCTCCAAAAAAACCTCATTACTCTCTCCACCTTTCGCAAACCTTCGACATCATTGGTCAGTATTGTTGTGTCATCTACATAGCCAACTACCTCTGTGAACCCCGACCCCTCCTCCTGTAATGTTGTTGCTTCCTCAACCATTCCATAAAACGGGTGTTGCATACATGCAAACAGAATTTAAGACATAGGACACCCCTGTCTCAAACCTTTCTCCATTTTCAACACGCTACCCAACCTACCATTAATTTGCACCTGAATCGTGGCTTCTGCATACAAGGTCTTCACCCATTTTACTATTCCCTCCCCAAAACCCATAAGCCTTAAAGTGTCAACCATGTACTCCCTATTCACACCGTCATAAGCATTCTCCCAATCAATGCCCAAAATTCCACCCCCTTACAACCCTGCAAAAATTCCCTAATACGACTATGTCCATCCCTCATACTACGACCCGGAATTCCCAACTGACCCTTGTGCACAATACCACCTACTAGTGGACTCCTGTTGTCTAATGCGAAAACTTCTTAACACACTACCTGACGGCTTATCTCCCCATAGTACGGCATCCATACCTGCTCTTACCCTTAATTCATCAAATCTTTCATTAATTATTTCCCTTAATCTCTCTCTTAGCCCTGATATTTCTTCAAAAGACTTCCCCTCCTCACTCGCATAACACTCATTGAGCTGCTGTTCCAAATAATTCTGTAAACCATACCTCCACCTCGCCTCCTCCCTTCCTTTATATTTATAAAACCCCGCGATACCAGGTTTAGCCCTATTTTCCCACCAATCCAAAATACTCCCTACCCCATCCCTTGCCCTCCACAATTGTCTCCACCAGTCTCTAAACTCTGCGTTCACCACCTCACTCCTCACCAACCTCGCATTTAACTTCCAGAAACTTGAATATACCTTTACCACTCCCTCCCAATCCAGTTCTACCAAAACTGCCCTATGATCCGAAAACCCTACGTCCACTGTTTTTACCCCTCCTACACTAACTGCTACCGTTATATAAATCCTATCTAACCTCGCTGAATAATCTCTCCTAACAAAAGTATAATCCACTCTCCATGCCTCACTCCCCTCCACGTCCCTCACCCCTGCATCCTGTAAAACATTGCGTAACGACCTTAACACACAACCCACCCCCCTTGGCTCCACGTCCCCCCCCCTTATAACACAGTTCCAGTCCTCCACAATTACAGTGACTAGAGGTAAACCCCTTAAAAAATACACCAAAACGTCTCTCACAAAATCCTCTTTTACTTTGATTATATTCTCCGCTGGCATATAAACCCCAATGAAACATACTCGAGATGCTCCCCACTCACCATCCACCCTCACTACCCTCCCCCCCCTTCTTCCCACTTTATAATATGTAAGGGACTATTTTTCTTCACAGCCACTGCCACTCCCCCTTTTAACCTAACAGACCCACTTACATACAATTTATAACCTTTTAATGCCAAAGCACAGCCTATCTTATAATTATGTTCTTGTATAAAGCATACATCCACATTATATCTCCTCAAAAATCATTCCATCCATACTCGTTTCACTTCATTCCTCAATCCATTTACATTTACAGTTACTACCATGAATTATTTTAAAAGTGGTGGTTTACCCTTTCTTCTTGGCACACACCCTCCTATACCGTCCTGCTGTATTGCGTCTTTCTTGACAGCTTGCTTATTCACCCCCCCACCTATCCCTCCGTTATCCCTAGAATCATTAAACCTTTCATTACCCCTCCCCTTTTTCCCCTTATGACATGCTTCCTTTCTCCTGTTCTTTGTCCTGGAGTAAGAACATCGTCCATCTCAGACGTTCCTGCAGTTCTCTTACGAGAACTCCCCTCCCCACACACCTCGTCACCTGTCTTTTCTGCCCTATGGACCTCTGCCACAACGTTGTGCACATTAACATTAGTGCACACAGTATTCCTAACCTCCTGATCTTGCTGCACTGTCGCCTGCACCAGGTTACATCCTTCATCCTCCTGTCCCTCCTCAACGTCATGCAAAAAGGAACTTAGTACTTCCTCCAGCAAGCCATCCTGTTGGCCCGTACCCTCCTCATCAGACTTCGTTGTCGTCTGTCCCTTATCAACTGTTAGTGTTACACTTTCCTCCATAGTCGCCTCAGCCCTATCCACTTCGTCACTCCATCGGCAAGGATTCTTGTTCGGCCTTACTCCTTCCTCCGACGCCCCCTTAGCATTCCTCTGATGTAAGATCACTGGTACCTGTTCCCTCCGTCCAGCTTTTTTATAGCATTGGGCCGCCATATGTTCAAAAGAACCACATAATCTGCAAGTCTTCCGCTGCCCTGAGTAGTACACGTAGACCTGCGTCCGGAACACCTCCATAAGTACGTATGATGGAATTGGCTGCCTCAACGTCATTTTCAGCGTAAATGATCCTTCAGGTAGCCCCTCATAAGGTCCATTTTGCCACAAGCCCATCTCAGCTGAGTGGATTTTTCCATAGCTGCTAAACACCGCCATCACATCATGCTCTGTCGCCTCAAAAGGCACGTTTCGTACTTTCACCCACGTCACATAGCTGGACACATCATGTAAGCAGACTTCCACCATAGTGTTCACTGCCAGCCTCTTCTCTTGATATTTGTTGACTATGCTTGTGTAGAATCCTGCGTCTTTAAACTTGATGAAAATTCTCGACACACCATTTACTGCTACTCCATATAATTCTTCGTTCGGTATTCCATACCTCACTGATGATGGCAGGCAGTAACACGTGCATGGTTGTTCCTGTAAGCGTGCCACCCACCAATTCCACACAAACAGTGTTCACCCGGCGTCCAATGCGACCCTCCATGTTGTATGCACAAAACAGGAAAACTGCGCAGTAAACCAGTTCAATCAGGAGCTACTGTGCAGCCTGTCCACACGTCCCAAGAGAGATGAGGACAATCAGGAGGATATGACTGGGCTGATAAATTTTCAGAGAATCGGGAGATACTCGAGGGGAAAAAATCAACCAGGATAGAAACGGTGCAAAACAGGATTCTGCAGTGGAAACCACGGCTAAAGGAAACAATAGAACGTGTACAGAATGGCAGAAACTAGAAGAGAGAATACAAAGGTACAAGGAGCAAGAAAGAGAGATAAGGCCAGAGATAGGCAGAGGCACCCAGAATCAGGTGGACCAGCAAACACATCCTCCCAGTGAACCACGTACAAAACACTGCAATCAAACAATCTAACCCAAATCAAACCACACTCTACATTCACAGCCCCCAACTTCAGCACAAACCAGATCTACACAGCAGCATCCCATGTCGTGGCAGGTGTTCCACTTCCCCAGCCCCCACAAACCTACAAGAATACAATCCTGGAAAAGAAACTGAAGGTGTAGTACACCAATGCAGATGGAATAACGAATAAGTGGGAGGAGTGGCATTAAAGAGTCGTGGAGACATCCCCAGACATCAGCAACCAAGCTGACAGGAATAATAGCAGATGTGATCTTTCCAATTAGAGATCAGACCATCATGAAAGACAGAGGGAACAGAGGTGGAGGAGGAATTGCACTGCTCATCAAAAACCAAAGGAGTTCTGAGGAACTGGAAGGAGTGGACAGAGGGTGAGCAAGGGACTACTTAGCAGGAACACTTCAGATTAGGGGTCTCCAGGTGGTGATTGCAGTAATGTGCAACCCACCACTGAATAACAGTAAGCCAAGACAGGATTAAGATGAGATCAACAGAGCAATTATTGAGACAATATTAGAGGTTGCCAGAAGAACCTACCTGGGCAGGGCGAAGTTACTAGATGTTGGTGATGTTAATCACAAGGAGACTGACTGGGAAAACCTGGAGCCACACAGGGGATCAAGATGATGGAGGTCCAAGATGATGGAAGTGGTACTGGAAAATCTCATGCATCAACATGTTAGGGACACTACCATGGAGAGGATGAACCAGCAAGGATGGACTTCATATTCACCTTGAGTAGTTCAGATATTGCGGACATCATATATGAAAGCCCCTTGGAGGTAGTGATCACGTGGTCCTGAGCATCGAATACATTGTAGCGTTAAAAGTAAAGAGAAAGGCAGAACGAGTAGGATGGGAAAAGCCAAACGACAAAAGAGAGGACTACAGAGGCATGATGAATTTCCTGCGTGAGGTACAGTGGGTGTGAAGGCTTACTCAGCCCTGTAACAACTTCAGACAGTATTACCAAGGCTGGCTCCTCCTCAGGAAAATTAATGTATAGAAAAAGAAATAATAATTCACAAAGATAAACACTTTATTATTTATTAAAGCAAACATTAAACAATAAAACATGAAAGATATATCCTATTTGAAAGAAAAATGAAAAATGAAATGAATAAAATAACATTTGAACTCAATGCTAATATATATAGGGGTGTCTGGTGTTGGTGACACTGTGTTGTTGAAATCGTAGCAGTTGCTGATGATGGGAAGGGGGGGGTCGCAGGTGTTGGTTACAACCCACCGGTTCGTTCTTCACAGTATAGCCGTGAGTATTCTATCCCGATGACAGGAAAGCAGGTTCTTTACCGCTGCAATGATGAGGGGTTACGTCCTGCAATTTCATACAGGTGCACAGGTAATTAAATCCAAAAAGGGGAATTCTCAGGACGTTAGTCCATCTTCACCAGTTCTGCTCGTTGATTGGCAGGTGACCCTCTCTGTCATCCAAGCTGGAAAGATAGACAGGTTACCCACTGCTTAAGAAATCACTCTCCATGATAAGTACAATACCTAAAAGATGTGGTGATTATTACAACAGTCAACCTAGAGCAAGACTGAAAGGACTAAGTTTATAATTGGTCAAAAGTGAAGCTTTCAAACAATAAATCCACTAGAATACAAGGCAGGCATGTACTTACAGTAGTGCTGGGAGCTGTGAGTCGAGTGATTATTGTTTGGACCGGAGCCCCACACGTCACCTTTTTTTTTTGGGGGGGGGGAAGAAGGAGGAGAAGGGATAGCGGGAGCTAGACTGACCCTACCTTAACAAGCAGCCGGCAGTCAAACTATCACTTTCGGGGTGGGGGAAAAAAGGTGGGAATAGCGGGAGCTTGACTTACCCTACCTTAACAAGTAGCCGGCAATGAAACTATTATTACTATATACTCCCTCGCTACTCCTATCTATTGAACTTTTCCCTCACAGTGGGAGAGAGAACTGGAAGAAACACCAGTGAATAAAATGATGGAATACATGACCACAAAATGCAAAAAAGCAGAGGACAGGTTCGTACCTAAGGGCAACAGGATCAATGGAAAGACCAGAATGAGCCCTTGGTTCACCCAAAGGTGCAGAGAGGCCAAAACTAAGTGCGCTGGAGAATGGAAAAAGTATAGAAGACAAAGGACCAAGAAAAATAAGGAGATTAACCGAAGAGCCAGAAATGGATACGCATAAAAAAGGAGGGAGACCCGGCGGCAATATGAGAATGACATAGTATCGAAAACAAGATTGGACCCAAAGCTGTTGTACAGCCATATTAAGAGGAAAATAACAGTCAAGGATCAGGTAATTAGGCTGAGGAAGGAAGGAGGGGAGATCATAAGGAACGACAAAGAAGTACGTGAAGAGATAAACACGAAATTTAAGGAAATATTTTAAGTGGACACCGACTGGACCACAGTAAACCAGAATGGTAGGGTACACCAAAAGGTGCTCGACACCCTACACACAACAGAGGAGGAAATATAGAGGCTGCTAAGCGAACTGGATATCTCAAAGGCGGTGGGACCAGACAGCATCTCTCCATGGGTCCTGAGAGAGGAAGCAGAGGCACTGTGTGTGTTGCTAAAAACAATCTTCAGCACATCACTCGAAACAGGGCGAGTACCTGAAGTGTGCAAGTAAGCAAAAAGAGTCCCTGTCTTTAAGAAAGGGGACAATCAGATAGCATTAAACTTGATAACAGTGTCATTGACATGTGTAGTATTGAAAGTCATTGAGAAGCTTATCAGGAAGAGACTGGTTTAGCACCTGCGTCACAAACCTACTGGAGTTTTACGACAAGGTGACAAAAGTAAAGCAGGAGAGATAGGGGTGGGTAGAATGTAATTTCATGGACTGTAAGAAGAATTTTGACACAATTCCACATGAGAGATTTGTGCAAAAGCTAAAGGAGCAGGAAAGGTACTGCAATGGATCAAAGAATACCTGTCAGGAAGGAAACAATGAGTGGTGATAAGTAACGAGGTGTCAGAGTGGGCACCTGTGAGGAGTGGGGTCCCACAGGGGTCAATCCTAGGACCGGTGCTGTTTCTGGTATATGTGATTGACACGATGGAAGGGATAGACTCAGAAGTGTCCCTATTTGCAGATGATGTGAAACTAATGAGGAGAATTTAATCGGATGAGATCTGGATAGGCTGCACATCTGGTCCAGCAACTAGCTCCTGGAGTTTAACCCCACCAAGTGCAAAGTCATGAATATTGGGAAGGGCAAAGAAGATTGCAAACGGAATATAGGCTAGGTCAAGCAAGTCAAGAAATTAGAGAAACTGCAAAGATTTGCAACAAGACTATTCCCGGAGCTAAGGGGCATGTCTTACGAGAAAAGGTTAAGCGAAATCGACCTGACGACACTGGAGGGCAGGAGGGATAAGGGGACCATGATAACGACATATAACATGCTGAGAGGAATCGACGAGGTAGATAGGGACAGGATGTTTCAGAGATAGGACGCAACAACAAGGGATGACCATAGTGAGTTGAAGGCTGAAATGAGTCACAGTGATATTAGGAAGTATTTTTTGAGTTAGGTGTTTTTGCACAGAAATGTTTCAGTCACACAGTATATTTAATCAGTCAAATGCAGAGGAGACAGTGGAGATGAAAGACGATGCAATCAGGCTGAAGAAGACGTAATTTTGAGGTGGTCAGTCCCTCTGCCTGGAGAAGAGTTCTGCGTCATAGTCTGGGACAATGTGAAGCTGACGTATAGGAATGAGGACTTATATCCTGCGTCATGAGGTCGATGGATTGATTACATCGTCTTTGCATCTCTTCTCCTGTTGCCTCCTCTATATTCGACTGAAGAAACCTACTGTGTAGCCCAAGCTCTTCGGAATAAAAATATTTAAGAGAAACAAAGAAGCGAGAAGAGAAGCTCATGACATCAGCTAGAAGGTCACCCACGACAGTTCTTGCTTCTCCTGGCCTTGTGTGCATCGGCTAGAAGGTCACCCACGACAGTTCTTGCTTCTCCTGGCTTTGTGTGCATCGGCTAGAAGGTCACCCACAACAGTTCTTGTTTCTCCTGGCTTTGTGTGCATCAGCTAGAAGGTCACCCACAACAGTTCTTGCTTCTCCTGGCTTTGTGTGCATCAGCTAGAAGGTCACCCACAACAGTTCTTGCTTCTCCTGGCTTTGTGTGCATCAGCTAGAAGGTCACCCACAACAGTTCTTGCTTCTCCTGGCTTTGTGTGCATCAGCTAGAAGGTCACCCACAACAGTTCTTGCTTCTCCTGGCTTTGTGTGCATCAGCTAGAAGGTCACCCACAACAGTTCTTGCTTCTCCTGGCTTTGTGTGCATCAGCTAGAAGGTCACCCACAACAGTTCTTGCTTCTCCTGGCTTTGTGTGCATCAGCTAGAAGGTCACCCACAACAGTTCTTGCTTCTCCTGGCTTTGTGTGCATCAGCTAGAAGGTCACCCACAACAGTTCTTGCTTCTCCTGGCTTTGTGTGCATCAGCTAGAAGGTCACCCACAACAGTTCTTGCTTCTCCTGGCTTTGTGTGCATCAGCTAGAAGGTCACCCACAACAGTTCGTGCTTCTCCTGGCTTTGTGTGCATCAGCTAGAAGGTCACCCACAACAGTTCTTGCTTCTCCTGGCTTTGTGTGCATCAGCTAGAAGGTCACCCACAACAGTTCTTGCTTCTCCTGGCTTTGTGTGCATCAGCTAGAAGGTCACCCACAACAGTTCTTGCTTCTCCTGGCTTTGTGTGCATCAGCTAGAAGGTCACCAACAACAGTTCTTGCTTCTCCTGGCTTTGTGTGCATCAGCTAGAAGGTCACCCACAACAGTTCTTGCTTCTCCTGGCTTTGTGTGCATCAGCTAGAAGGTCACCCACAACAGTTCTTGCTTCTCCTGGCTTTGTGTGCATCAGCTAGAAGGTCACCCACAACAGTTCTTGCTTCTCCTGGCTTTGTGTGCATCAGCTAGAAGGTCACCCACAACAGTTCTTGCTTCTCCTGGCTTTGTGTGCATCAGCTAGAAGGTCACCCACAACAGTTCTTGCTTCTCCTGGCTTTGTGCGCATCAGCTAGAAGGTCACCCACAACAGTTCTTGCTTCTCCTGGCTTTGTGTGCATCAGCTAGAAGGTCACCCACAACAGTTCTTGCTTCTCCTGGCTTTGTGTGCATCAGTTAGAAGGTCACCCACAACAGTTCTTGCTTCTCCTGGCTTTGTGTGCATCAGCTAGAAGGTCACCCACAACAGTTCTTGCTTCTCCTGGCTTTGTGTGCATCAGCTAGAAGGTCACCCACAACAGTTCTTGCTTCTCCTGGCTTTGTGTGCATCAGCTAGAAGGTCACCCACAACAGTTCTTGCTTCTCCTGGCTTTGTGTGCATCAGCTAGAAGGTCACCCACAACAGTTCTTGCTTCTCCTGGCTTTGTGTGCATCAGCTAGAAGGTCACCCACAACAGTTCTTGCTTCTCCTGGCTTTGTGTGCATCAGCTAGAAGGTCACCCACAACAGTTCTTGCTTCTCCTGGCTTTGTGTGCATCAGCTAGAAGGTCACCCACAACAGTTCGTGCTTCTCCTGGCTTTGTGTGCATCAGCTAGAAGGTCACCCACAACAGTTCTTGCTTCTCCTGGCTTTGTGTGCATCAGCTAGAAGGTCACCCACAACAGTTCGTGCTTCTCCTGGCTTTGTGTGCATCAGCTAGAAGGTCACCCACAACAGTTCTTGCTTCTCCTGGCTTTGTGTGCATCAGCTAGAAGGTCACCCACAACAGTTCTTGCTTCTCCTGGCTTTGTGTGCATCAGCTTGCGCTGTGTAAACAGAAGGTCGCCCTAAAACCCCATCGGTCCATTATCGTTTTTATTTACGTACTCCTTTCATATATTTTGCCTCTGCACCAGGAAATCCCATGAATTATTCAGTACAATTTTGCGAGTTTTGTAAAAACGAAAATATGTAAATTAATGCAGCCTCCCTTAGCAAAAATAAATTTCGCAGCCGGAATGAAATGGTTGTAAAACTTTCTTCCGTTGTGTCACAGCGATGATGGTGGTGATGATGGTGGTGGTGGTGGTGGTGGTGATGATGGTGGTGGTGGTGGTGATGGTGGTGATGATGGTGGTGATGGTGGTGGTGAGAGTGGTGGTGGTGGTGATGGTGGTGGTGGTGGTGGTGATGGTGGTGAGAGTGGTGGTGGTGGTGGTGGTGGTGATGGTGGTGAGAGTGGTGGTGGTGGTGGTGGTGGTGATGGTGGTGAGAGTGATGGCGGTGAGAGTGGTGGTGGTGGTGATCTTGATGATGGTGGTGGTGGTGGTGAGAGTGGTGGTGGTGATAGTGGTAGTGGTGATGAGAGTGGTGGTCTTAGTGATGGTGGTGGTCTTGGTGGTGGTGGTCTTGGGGGTGGTGGTGGTAGTCTTAGTGATGGTGGTGGTGGTGGTGGTGGTGGTAGTGGTGGTCGTGAGGGTGATAGTGGTGGTGGTGGTGGTGGTGGTGGTGGTGGTGGTAGTGGTGGTGGTGGTGGTAGTGGTGGTGATGGTGGTAGTGGTAGTGGTGGTCGTCGTGAGGGTGATAGTGGTAGTGGTGGTATATTTCGCTCCCATAATATTGGATGTGTGTTAATCTTTGTGGTCGTAAAGGTTGTTTCCTGTTGTAGTTATTATTGGTGGTGACGGTCGCAGCGGGAGTGGTGGCGGCTGTGTACAAATACATCATTCTGAAAAACACAAATCCCGCGATGAAGCATGTAAGCAGGAAGTGAAGTCAGGTGAAAGACTGCCTGTTATGAAGACTGCATCACTGACCAGGGAGGTGAAGGTACATTAGCCTTCACTGTTGCCACTCACAGGAGAGGTGAAAACAGCTAGCTGCCTATTTTGACAACACATTTCCCTACCCCATCACCCCTAACTATAGGGCAGATGGAGGTTTATCCAGATGTTTACCAGATGTGGTAGATAAATAGGTGACATCGCCTGAAGCCGTGACACTCGAGTGTAGGTAGATAGGTTCGTATAATGCTCGTCAGGAAACAGGACAAATGTTTCCTGACTCTGGTCTTAGTCATATGATGACCCACAGCTGGAGCTTTTGATGATCTAACTGAAGACTTCCGCTGGCTTACCGGTCCACCTCTTTAAAAACCACGATTCTGATTATAACCATTAAGTAGTAGTAATTTAGAAACGACGGAATGTGTTACTATGGCGGTAAAGGCTGCAGATCTCCCCGAGAAAGGAGTGATAAGGGATGGCTGAGATTTTATTTATCAGATGTACTTACCGTGTGTTCGTGTGCTCGCGGTAACCTGTGTTCATGGAAGTGCTCAGTGAGTACAAGGTGAATCGTAAAGGTAAAAATTAGTATTTATTAAAGTACTAATAATTAACTAAAATGGGTGGAACATTTGATTCAGTAACACATAGGTAACTAACTTTTTACGTGGTAACAAAGTGTTGGTAGTATTACTGCAACAACACAGCCTTAAGAAGCTGATTAATATTTTTAGGATAAACTATATTTCTACGATACAACTTAGTCAGACCTTGCTGACATACTATATAGGAAGCCCCTGGTTATACAGAGTATTTCGGGTAACTTTGGTTAATTTTGTCCCCAGGTCTGGTCACGGACCGAGCCGCCGGGGCGTTGACCTCTGAAACCCACTCCAAGATGCGACCCACACCAGTCCACTAACACCCAGTTACCTACTTACTGATAGGTGAACAGGAAAAGCATGTGTCTTAATGACCCCCTCCCCCCATGTTTCCCACTGTACCAGGGCACCATTTATTTAATTCATAAGACCAGCCCTAAGGGTGGAGTATCGATACTTACTGAAGAGCTGTGTAATTTTAGTGCACAGATAATGGTGCTATGATCAATTATTAGCCATGTTTGAGTACATAGTCCTCCTGAGATTAAGAAATAAGTTCAAAATGATTACGAAAATATTGTTCGGGTATATTAAATGAGAACTTTTCACATGTACTCAATTGTGGGTGGAAATCTGAAATTGTTACACATAAAAAAGTTGTACCCACTGACCGCCAGTGGGAACATAGTAGCTAATGTGCCTGCTTTATGCATCTATCAAAAGTTGTGTTGTGTCAGAGATGTGGAAGATGGCTAAGGCAATTCCTATATTTAAATTAGAGGATAAGTCATTTCCATGAAATTACCGCGCAATAAGCCTGACGCCAATAGTACGCAAATTATTAGAATCAGTTATAACAGACATTATTAGAAGCCACTTTAATGAGAATAATCGTATTGTGGAATTCAGGACATTTATCAAAGGAAGTGTTTCGCCACGAGTGGCTTCTTCAGTCCTAATACAAAGATAACTAAGAGGTAGGAGTCAGGAGGTAAGCAGCAAGAGGATAGTAGTAGCAATGGTAGTACAACTGTGGTGAGATGGGCTGGGTTTGAGACGCACCTGTGAGCATCAAGTTACAGCGGTCTCCAGAATGGGTAATATCCTGCTGATTAGCAATTTCGAAATAGTGTAACTTCCGGATTTTTAATGGATAATGTTACTGATAGCAGTTAGGACAGCCGTTATATGCTTCCGCCGTCCTAAATCTTCTTCCTTAACGACTAATCTAGCCTCACTGAACTTCATAAAGTGTCATCACATTTGCTGGCGCTCCTGTGTTTTGATTCTAATATCCAGAGATCTCTCTGTTTTCCCAACATATATTTTGTCACACACCCCACACAGTATGGTGTATACTCCTGCACTAGTGCCAGAGTCGTTCTTGGGTTTCTACATTGGGTTTTTAACAGTTGTTGAAGAGCTGGTGAACATTTTAACAAGTTTTCTGTCAAGTATTTTAGAGACGTTAGTCGCAACTTCGGCTTTTCTTCAACTGAATTGGTATTTATTTTGTAAAGAATGTGTGTCGCGTGTTGCTCACAGTCACGTATATAGTGTATTAGCCCTTAAGGAACAAGACTTACGAGTGTGAAAGTGTACAGAGGCAGCCTTAATTGCTGTCAAGAACACTATCCCTCAAAAATTAAAAAATTACGCTATATCTAAACTACTGATGAACAGAATATTACCCGTTCTGGAAATTGCTGTAACATGATGTTGGCTGGTCCTTCTCTAACCCAACCCAACTCACCACAGTTGTACTACCTCTACTGCTACTCCTGCTACTACTACTACTACTACTACTACTACTACTACTACTACTACTACTACTACTACTACTACTACTACTACCACTACTATTACTACTACTACTATTACTACTACTACTACTACTATTGCTACTACTACTACTACTACCACTACTATTACTACTGCTACTATTACTACTACTACTGTATCTTATCTTATCTTATCTTACTACTATTACTACTACTACTATTACTACTACTACTACTACTACTATTGCTACTACTACTACTACTACTACCACTACTATTACTACTGCTACTATTACTACTACTACTACTACTACTACTACTACTACTACTACTACTACCACCACTACTATTACTACTACTACTATTACTTCTACTACTACTATTGCTACTACTACTACTACTACCACTACTATTACTACTGCTACTATTACTACTACTACTACTTCTACTACTACTACTACTACTACTACTACTACTACTACTACTACTACTACTACTACTACTACTACTACTACTACTACTACTACTACTACCCTCACTCCTATCTGTATATATACTCGTTCTTGTAGGAATTCTGAATAAATGAACGAAACTGCTGTATTAGCGAAATGCCGTATAGTGAAGCGTTGTAATGCCGGGCCTGCCTGCAATTTGTCTAAATGCTCCTTCAGTTCATTGACGTCCTTCTCAGAGTCCACTATTCAGACTATTTTTGTGTCATCAGCGAACTTACTTGTCCCTCGCTATGACTCGTGACGGTTATCAATGTAAATTATGAACAGCAATGGGCCTAAAACTGATCCTTGTAGAACGCCTCTTGTGACCGACCTATACGTAAATGCTGCCTGTTCCTTCTCTTAAATATCTGACTTCCACACGTCTGGAAGTTGTACTACACTGTAAATAGCTGCTTGTCGTAGACTTTTAGCTAATGTTCCACACATTGCTTCTACTCTCTCTTACTGAACCCTTGGAGAGAGATGTCATTAGATCTACCTCACAGAACTGTCGGTAAATCATATTATCGTATTACGTTATTCCGTGCCTCTCCATGTATTTGTACTACATTCAAGAATTACTGTATCTCAAAGCGGTGTTGCCTCTGTTTCTGAAATCTAGTTTCTCCCTTTCCTCTCGTGCTAAGCTCCTCTTCATGTCTATTTCCACAAGGAATTAGAAAATCTGCACATTACACTCCCTAGCGCCGCAGCGGCCTCGTATATTCTGTTTCACCTACCTCAGAGCTACTTACGTATTTACTTGGTCTAGCCTTGTTGAGTAGTCCCCTCCTGGTTATATCCCTGACATATTAGTACATAAAATTTGTCGTGACCGCTTCCATCATCTTAGTTCGTGTCCTGGAAGGCAAGGCTCTCGCTTCACAGGCTGAGGGTCCGTGTTCGAGTCCCATCAAGGGCGGAAACATTGGGCGTTTCCGTACACCTGTTGTCTTTGTTCACCCATCAGTAAATTGGGTACCTGGGTGTTAGTCTACTGGTGTGTGGGTCGCATCCTAGGACAAGACTGACCTAATAGAAAGCCGCATAACAAGCGGCTTTCTACATAGTAGTATATCATTGATGTCAGCTTGGACAAAATAATAGAAACACCTAGCATCTTCTCATAATAATTTTGTAGCGTGTATAAAATCATGAAATTTTGCTATTTATATGTTTTTATGATTTATTATTAGTTTTGCTTATTCCTTTGCTAAAAATGTTATTTTTTTTTTACAGATTTATCAAGAGAAATTAACTAAAATCCCTAAAATGACAGATCTGTCAGACTTTGAAAGAGGTCGAATTGTTGGTGCTTGTATGGGTGGTTGTAACGTAACGAAAACAGCTGGACTTTTTGGTGTATCAAGAGGTACTTTCTCGAAGGTGATGACAGTCTTTGCGAAAGAGGGAAAAACCTCTTCATCAAAGAAAAACTCTGGAAGGAAGCGAAATCTGTCAGATAGAGATCGTCGAACTCTTTCACGGATTGTTAGAAAGGATCATAAGACAACAGCACCCAAAACTGCAGCAGAGCTTAATGAACACCTCTATAACCCAGTTTCCACAAAAACTGTAAGAAGGGAACTTCATAAAGCTGGATTTTATAGGAGGGCTGCAATTAGGAAACCCTTACTTTGAAAAACCAATGTTGAAAAGCGTGTAGGTGGTGTAAAAATCATCAACAATGGTCCTTAGACCACTGGAAGAATGTCATTTTCTCCGACGAGTTATGTTTCACCTTATTTTCAACCTCAGGCCCAGTATACGTGTGGAGACAGACAAAAGAAGCATATGATCCCGACTGTCTTCTTCCAACTGTTAAACACGGACGAGGTTCTGTGATGATCTGGGATGCTATATCTTGGAAATCTGCAGGCCCAATGGTTGCCCTTCATGGCAGAATTAAAAGTGAAGATTATTTGAACATTTTAGTAGATCAACTTCATTCTATGGTTTCAACACTGTTTCCAGAAGGGAATGCAGTCTTCCAGGACGATAATGCACCGATTCACACAGCTAAAATCGTCTCTGAGTGGCACGAGGAACATTACAGTGAGGTTGAGCATCTTATCTGGCCACTCCAATCCCCAGATCTTAATAAAATTGAAAATTTATGGTACATTTTAGACAAACAAGTGAGGAGTCGATACCCTCCACCATCATCACTTAAGGAACTGGAGACTGTTTTAGCTGAAGAATGGACAAAAATACCCCTGGAATCTATTCAAACATTGTCAATATGAATCAATTCCCCGTAGAATTCAAGCAGTAATTACTGCCAAAGGTGGTCCTACACCATATTAAAATAAATTTGTTTAAAATTTCAAGGTGTTTCCATTATTTTGTCCAACACCTGTACATGTAGAAAATAAAAATATTATTATGTTTGGAACCCAGTTCATGCAGTCTGTTTCCTCGTGGGCAAAATCTCCCATGAAAAATGGAGGAAGACACTTTCGTACAGTTCAGGACATTTATTAGAGGAAACGTTTCGTAACGAGTGACTTCTTCAGTCCTAATACAGAGACAACCATGAACGAGTATGTTTAGTGGCAGGAGTCAGGTGGTACGGTGCGAGAGGATAGTAATAGTAGTAGTGCAATAGTTTGAGAGGGACCTATCAACATCATGCTACAGCGGTCTCCAGAATGGGTAATATCCTGTTGATTAGCAATTTAGATGTAGTGTAACTTCCAGTTTTTTTACGGATAGTGTAACTTGCAGCAATTACGTCAGCCTCTGTACACTTTCGCCGACCTAACTCCTCTTCCTCTAGATTAGTCGTTAAGGAAGAGGATTTACTTAGGCGGAAGTATATAGAGGCTGACCAACACTCCATAAAAAATCTGGAACTTACACTATATCTAAATTGCTAATCAACAGGATATTACCCATTGTGGAGACCGCTGCAACATGATGTTGACGGGACCTTTTCTAACCCAACCCTTCTCACGACAGTTGTACTACTACGGGTGGCTAAAGCATTTGCTTCACACGGTGAGGTGTCTGGGTTCGATTCCCAGCCAGGGTAGAAACATTGGGCGTGTTTCTTTACACCGGTTGTCTATGTTCACCCATCAATAAAATGGATACCTGGGTGTTAGTGGACTGGTGTGGGTCGCATCCTGGTACAAAATTGACCTACTTTGTCCTAAATGCTCAGCTTTTTGTATAGTAGTATGTCAGTGATGTCAGCTAGACCTGTATATGTACTCGTACATGTACTTGTAGTAAATAAAGATATTATTATTATTATTATTATTATTATTATTATTATTATTATTATTATTATTATTATTATTATTATTATTATTATTATTATTATTATTATTATTATTATTATCAATATTATTATTATTATTATTATTATTATTATTATTATTATTATTATTATTATTATTACTGCCTACTTTCTCGCAGTTTACCACCTGACTCTTGTCACTATATATACTCGTTCTTAGTTATCTGTGTATTAAGACTGGAAAAGCCACACGTGGTGAAACGTTTTATCTAATATGTGTCCTAAGTTGTTTACATATTTCTTTTTTCCACAGAAATCTGTCATGAATAGTTACGTAGCTTTTATTGGTCACACTGGCTCTCCTTGCTGCCTTTATTGGTCACACTGGCTCTCCTTGCTGCCTTTATTGGTCACACTGGCTCTCCTTGCTGCATCTGCTATTGCGTCAACCACGGTTTTGTTGTTATTGTCGTTTTCCTATTATATTTTGCTCTTTTAGTGATGGGAGGCACATCACTGATACCGGAACCTTGGTTAATGAATGTGCCTAATATAATATGTATTTATTTGACTCCCCTTTGTTTATTACTCTCATCTCTATCTTCCACTGGTTTCTGCTAACTCCTCATCTTTTCCCCTCTAGCCTTTCTCAGAATATGATATCCAACTGGAAAACTTCCATCTCTTATCATCATGAGTTTCGTCTCTGTACGTATTATGATGTCTGGTATTACGTCTGCAAATAATTCATTCCATTGATCACTCTTTATATCATTCTATTTCGCTTTGGCATCATACGTTAAATTTTCCATCTTTCCTGTGTTCTGGTTTTCGATGTTCTGGTTACCTGACCTTTTTTCTTCACTGGATCATAGAGATAGGAATGGTAGTAGAGGGAAATGGGGGTTTGGGATATGGATTATGGGTGATTGTGGAAAATTAATTATTTTACCATCATTTTTAGCCGGGATGTTGATGATAGGCTGCATATAATTCACATGTGTTTATGTATGTATATATTAGGAATTAAATATAATATAAGTATTTATTATCCTGTGTTAATATAAATTTCAGATGGTGTGTGATTATAAAGGGAGCTTGGAACTGGTATAAGTAGTAATTCCTTACTTTGTATCAGACAGTTGTTCACCTGATTTCTACAGCTTCAGGCAGACTTGTCAACGTGATTTGGTTCTTGCTACACTGTGAGGGTGAGGAGGGGGGCGGGGGGTATTGGGTACTTCCAAAGCTCACCTATCAGTCATAGTCAGTCGAGTCTAGAGAAACAAAGGAAAAAGGAGCTGCCGCTGCTTCTCTCTCTGGTTCGGTGGCCAGTTGAGATATCCTGAGTTCTCCTGTCTCTGAGTGATGTCTCCTTCCATGTTCCAGACTCCCCGACCGACGTCTGTATACTATACTGATGTCCTAGTAGAATGTTAGAGCTAGGGGGATGTGTTGGAAGTAGGTGTTCTGGAGTACTGATGAGGTACTTGCTTTTTCTTTAGACAATACCAGAAGATTAATCCCCCTACCTAGCATGGCAGTTCCCTGGTACATTCTGGAGTAGAAGTTTTTATTTAGATTGTCGGGAGCAAGTTAAGGGTACATGGTTCTCACTCTTCCAGGTACACGGACTCATGTGACTCAAGCTACTCCTACACAGTTAGGTGTTCAGTGGTTTATAACATGCATATTTATGTAGTGCTCAGTTGTTTACATGCAAACTTGTTATGTACCTATTTATAGTCTTCATGTCAGTGGACTGGAGTGGTTTTGATTTTTCCTGGTTCTTGGGCATTGTATCACTAGCTTCATAATTCTAGGTGTCAAAGTTCTTAACACATGTCCTACATGCACTGAAGTGTTAGCCTGGCGTGACTGGTGTTGAAGTTAATGTACCGGCACTTATTATTTATTTAGGAACTTAATGTATTCTTCTTGGTGTTGAGATCGTGCCTTCCAGGCTCCTGCTACTTCAGCTAATCCTGGGATACTTGTGTACTTATTGGTTTACAAGGTGACCTCTGAACCTCATATGATGAGGTTACGCCTCTGCCCTTGTGTACCTTCTGATAGCTTTGATATCGTGATACTAACCTCATAGGTTGTGAAATGAACAGTTGAAATGTGCAGTGATAGAAGGTAGTTGTGTCCCCCGCACGACTTGTAACCTTGACCTGGAAGGCTATTGTTTCGGGTATTTGACTTTGTCTCCTGCCAGGAAACATTTATGAGTGCATAATAGTTGCTGACAACCAGCCTCTGAGACACAGATACACGTACATGTTAGTCCCTGACAAACTAGCCTTTCGGTCCTGGGATCTTGATCACTTCTAATACATAGAAGTTAAAAATGAGAGCGAGTACATTTTCTTGAACTTAGGGTTATGGTGAAAATGGTATAAAACATAGACAATGTGATGATTAAGACACATGTGCAACAGTGGGGATCAGAAGTGAAGTAGCAGGTATAGTAGTGAAATGAATATGATGTAATCAGTCCATCAATCTTGTAGAAATAGTATTTGAGACGGTATCTTGGTACAGAGGACATCTCCCACACTTATCACGTAACTACTAGTTATGTGTGAGTAGCGTTGGACTCCACAGGGACCTGCCTAATTGCTTCTACCAGTGAATCCAGTCTCCTGCAACACATTCGAGATCTTCCACCTCACCTTCGACAGTATTGAAAACTCCATTCTCATGCTTCAGCTTCATAATGTTCCAGACCATGGAATTAAACTCTTCTCCAGGCTGAGGGACTGACCACCTCAAATACTATTTCTACAAAGTTGACGGACTGATTGCATCATCTTCATTTCACTACTACGCCTACTGTGTAAGCGAAACGTGTTGCATATGTCTTAGTCATCAACTTGCGGTTATAAGTATCACTCGCGGTACATTCCTGCCGCAACCCAAGTAATCAAAGCTGATGTTGTGTGTTGGTTGAGGTTGTGTATTTAAATATTTCCCATATTTGGGGCTAACTTGTTGTCTTGTACACTCTGCTTCCTTTCTCTACAGTACTCTAGTTTGATGTACCGGGAGTACAACATATACGCTACTGGTACACATATACACACTTACATACATATATGCAAGAACAATCACGGACACACACACAAACACATAAATTCTCTATTTGGAAAACAGTGGTTGTAGTACTGATATACACAAAAAAGGACAGACAGGTGGTCGAAACGTGCATAGCAGGATCTTACAAGTGACTGTTAGAATTTAATCAAATGCAAATCTTTGAAAATCGGGAAGGACAAAGACGAATAGAAAAGGTACAGGTTGAGGGAACCAAGACAGCAAACCTTTCTGAAAAAGGAGTACCCTGGGGGTGAGCATGTCCCAAGTATTTCACCTGAGGCGCACGTCAACTGAATAACCGCTTCAGCAAATGCAAGACTGGCAAATTTAAAGATAGCTTTCAGGAACTTCAACAGTAGACATTCACGACCTTGTACACGGCGCGTGTCATGTCCATCTTGGAGTATGCAGCACCACTTTGGAACCCGCATCTGATAAAGCATGTAAAGAAGGTGGAAAAAGTGCAAAGATTTGCATCAAAATTAGTCCCATACCTCCACACCTCAGAGGGATGAGGTACGAGGAGAGACTAGAGAAGCTAAACCTAACGACGCTAGAAGACTGACTGGAGGTGATATGATTATTATATATAAAATACCGAGAGAAGCTGACAGGGTAGCGAGGGCGAGTCTGTGTGAGAGGCGGGTCTCAGGTACACTAGGGCACACCAGAGGTAAAAAAAAAAAAAACAGATGAATCGCAGGGCTGTTAGGAAACACATATAGGTGAGTATATATAGGTGACTAAACACACAAAGGATCTTGGAGTGAGCATCATACCAAGCACATCTCCTGAGGCGCACATCAACCAAATAACTGCTGCAGCATATGGCTGCTGGTAAACCTGAGAACAGCGTTTCAACATCTAAGAAAGGAGTTATTCACGACACTGTACACCTTGCACGTCAGACCCATATTTTAGAATGCAGCACCAGTATGGAACCCATACCTGATGAAACACGTCAAGAAATTAGAGAAAGTGCAAAGATTTGCAACATGACTTGTCTCCTACGAGGAGAGGAGAAGGGAAATCAACTTGACGGCACTGAAGAACAGGAGAGATGGGTAGGACATGATAACAACGTATAAAATACTGAGAAGAATTGACAAGGTGGATTGGGACAGAATGTTTCAGAGACGGGACACAGCAACAAGGGGTCACAATAGGAAATGGAAAACTCAGACGAGTCACAAGGATATTAGGAGCTCTTTCTTCAGTCATAGCGTTGTCAGGAAGTGGGACAGTCTGGAGAGTGATGTAGTGGAGGCAGGATCCATACCTAGCTTTAAGAAGAGATACGATAAAGCTCAAGGACCACGGCGAGAGTGGACCTAGTAGCGATCAGTGAAGAGGCGGGGCGAGGAGTTGTGACTCAAGCCTTCAACCACAAATAGGTGAGTACACACACACACACACACACACACACACACACACACAAACACTCGTACATTGCTTCTTATCTCCAAACTTCCCACACATAAGCAATATTGCCTTCATAAACCATATGGATAATGACAATATGAACTGTGGCCAAAGCTATACATTTTCCTGAGAGCCGGATGCTTCAGAGAGGAAATGGAAAGGGGAACATATTTTCCTGGAGGAATACAAAGAACCTCGAAACCAAGAACAACGTGTAAGTACACCACGAGAATCATGGCTGCTGTATAAATCAAAACTCCTCAAATTTAAGAGTGTTCTTGTTGAGGGCAACACGGGAAGCAAACACTTCTGTAGTATATAACACAGACTTGATGCCATCTGTCATCGAGTTGAAAATACTCATTGCGTGAGAAGATTCCATTATTTTTGTTTTGAATACAACCGCCGTTTCCCACCCAGGCAGAATATCCCGAAAGAGAAGAAACAAGAGTTTTTCTTCTTTGCCATTTAGTAATTTATACAGGAGAAGGGGTTACTAGCCCCTTGCTAAGATTCCATCATGTATCAGCAAATTTCTCTTTGAATATGTTAGTTTATATTACTCTACTAGGAATAGCTTCCGAGTGTGTTGACACTGGTTTTCTGTGATGCTATTTACTGATCTCATTGAATCCCCTTTTAGCGCTTCTTTTTTATTATAATAATAATAATTGAATCCCCTCGTTGTAAATAATAATAAACGCAACAGCTGAGAAGAATACAAAGCGGTTCTCCTCTTGTGATAGCTCCCACCTCAGGATTTATGGCTCAACGTATGTCAGCTTGAGTTATTTCTGAAGTGGGCAGCAGAGTGCAGTAACCCTCCACACAGGACAGAGAACTGCAACAACATATTTGATTAGGCGTAGTTTGTGGGGACCCTAAACCACGAAACTGACCTAAATTACGGACACTGAAACTTTGCTGTCAGGGCGTGCATGACGAAGCTACGGCAATCAAACTAGGAAGGATTTCTCATTGTCTCTAACAGCCTGCTTTACGGGGCATAAGAACATAAGAATGGAGGAACACTGCAGAAGGCCTACTGGCCCATGCTAGGCAGGTCCTTATCAAAACAACCTCTACCTAAAGCTACCCAGGAAATAACTCCCGTACCCAATGACACCAATCAAACCCAGCCCCTCCCACTCATATACTATTTGTCCAATCTCTTCTTAAAGCTACCCAAGGTCCTAGCTTCTATCACCCTACTGGGAAGACTGTTCCACGCATCTACAACTCTGTTAGAAAATCAGTACTTGCCTATGGCCTTTCTAAATCTAAATTTATCCAACTTAAATCCATTATTTCTGGTTCTTACCTGGTTCGACACCCTCAGTACTTTATTAATATCTCATTATTAATATCCCACCAACTCCATTGCCAAACATGTTTCCAACATCTTTGCCAAAACATCATTCCAAGTATCTACCTCCACAACCACGACCATCAAGGACATCACCAGTAGTAGGCAGGACAAGCCTCCATCCTCTGCAGGGGTATACATAATCCCTTGTAATGACTGCAACAAGTTATACGTGGGCGAAACATCAAGGGACCTCCAAACACGTATTTCAGAACACCAATACGCAAGCAGGTCTGACGACACAAGGAATGCCTGCGTACAACACCGTAATTCACACAACCACTTGATAAACTACAGAAACTCAAGACTTATCGCCACAGAAGACAACACCCAATACCGAAGAATCCTGGAATCATCACTTATTTCTATATCCGACAACTTCAACCAGAATAGTGGCTTCTATAACATAGCTGAACCACTTGCCAAGAAACTTCTTCATCGCTATCCCACATAAGAACACTGTAGAAGGTCTGCTCACAAACTTGTCCAGTCTCCTTTCCAAGCTACCCAAGTTTTTAGACTCTACAACCCAACTCGGTACATCATCAGATGCAGCATTCTTCACCTGACCTCAGCCGGACTATAAATACTCGCGTTCCTTCCACCCCAGGTAGTTCTGTTTGTGACTTGAAAAAGCCCACTGTGTGGGCGAAACGTAGTCAATAAAGGATCACATTATACTGCATTTGTGTTTATATTGCCATTGTGTCGGTATTTTATACCATTTATTTCCACTTTATTAATATCTCCCTTGTTTATGCCCGTCATCCACTTATACACTTCAATGATATCTCCCCTCATTCTACGTCTCTCCAGAGGCGTAGAATGAGACAACAGTTAAAATTCATGTGTAAAATAAGACTATACATGTCATCAAGAGACTTAACGAGTTACTGGAAGAGACAGCTTCTGCAGCTGGCTTTAATTAAACAACGTCACTCTCTTGTGAAGGAAACTTAATTAGTAAACACGAGACCCAAGCGCGGCTGGTTGACTTCATGTTACTTAAGACGAATGGTAATGTATATTTAACAGCCTGTAAATACATCTTTGTACTGAGTAAAAATAATTCATTTTCTGGGACTCAAATGTCGTCACTAACCACATAATTCGGTTTCGGTTAAGTAATGCAGAATATTGAAACTCGAATACTGAGCAGTATAAAGTAAAATATATGACAGAAGGGCAAGCTAACATGAGAGCCAAAACTCATGTCATTCCCAAATTCTTTACAATAAAATATTTTGGACCACATCTCTTACAGTATATATATATATATATATATATATATATATATATATATATATATATATATATATATATATATATATATATATATATATATATATATATATATATATATATATATATATATATATATATATATATATATATACATATATATATATATATATATATATATATATATATATATATATATATATATATATATATATATATATATATACATATATTATTAATACATCGGCCAATTCCCACAATAGCAGGGTGGCCCGAAAAAGAAAAACTTTCATCATCATTCACTTCATCGCTGTCTTGCCAGAGGCATGCTTACACTACAGTTATAAAACAGCAACATTAACATCCCTCCTTCAGAGTGCAGACACTCTACTTCCCATCTCCAGGACTCAAGTCCGACCTGCTGGTTTCCCTGAATCTTTTCATAAATGTTACGTTGCTCACACTCCAACAGCACGTCAAGTATTAAAAGCCATTTGTCTCTATTCACTCCTATCAAATACGCTCACGCATGATTGCTGGAAGTACAAGGCCCTCGCACACAAAACCTCTTTTACCCCCTCCCTCCAATCTTTCCTAGGCCAACCCCTACCCCTCCTTCCCTCCAATACAGATTTATACACTCTCGAAGCCATTCTATTTTGTTCCATCCTCTCTACATGCCTGAACCATCTCAACAACCCCTCCTCAGCCCTGTGGATAATAGTTTTAGTAATCCCTCATCTCCTCCTAATTTCCAAACTACGAATTTTCTGCATTATATTCACACCACACATTGCCCTCAGACATGATATCTCCGCTGCCTCCAGCCTTCTCCTTGTTGCAACATTCACCACCCATGCATAGTGTATAGCAGTGTGTCGTTTATATTGGGGGGCTGTGCACAGTGTATAATGTTGTATAGTGACGTGTCGTCGGAGGCTGTGAGTGCGCAACTGTCAGGCCTACCCCCCCCCCGATTCCTCCCCTCTCCTCTATTCCTGCCTTATCTGCATCACGCATCACAACCCTTCCACACTTCCCTCCCTCCCCCGCTCACCATGAGGACGGGAGACCGCTCTCCTCAACCCCTCTCCATTCCCACCATGAGCCACCTGTGGTATATGCCATGTAGCATTTTTCCCTTCAGTCCGGGCTTACCACACAGATTGGGGCATGGCATATGATGCAGCTAGCCAGCCACAAAGCCAGGGAAACAGTGCACCCAACAATGAAAGAAGAGGCACGTGCCAGGTGTGTGGAGAGTATCGGGCACGCAACAGGAACGGGCTTATTCGTGCAACCAATGGGTGTGCTGGATCACATACGCCCCCACCACAGAGCAGCCCAAAGCCTCCACAGGCAGATGACAATTCCAATGGCAACCTCCCCACTTGCGAAGATCTTCTGATGGCTTTCAAATCCACTGCTAGCTCACATTCCTAAAACGGCTCGTCTACATGTTGCAGAGAAATTCACAGACCTTCTTAAGCAGGTGAATGGAGGTTCCACCAACTTAGAAGCCCGAGGCACAATTAATTAAAGCATGGCTCACCCTACTCCTGTTCGGCAATGTCTGTCTTGCAGTTCCTGAAAGACGAGGCAAACTGCTACCCACATCAGTCATCAAGGCAGTGCGCAACTACCCAAGAACAGATAATTGTATCCCTGTACCCCATCATCGCAGGAATCACAGAGGTAGACCCAAGAAAAATTTCACTAAAACGAGAAAATTTGCGCACAGATTAGCAAAAAAAATCGAAGATAACACAATGGGAGCAATCAGAATAATTACTAGTGATGACACTGTAGCCCCCAAAGATGAGACCAGAGCCCAAGCACTAAGAGACAAGCACCCAGTAAGGGACACCATAGTCGTTAACAACAACCCTGAGGAAGACCTCATCACTGGACAATTAATTTTGCCAGAATCAGAAGTCTATAAGGCGATAGTGTCATTTCCAGCAGGATCTGCAGGAGGTTACACTGGAATTCAACCAGTACTCGGCACATCTGCATCAATTCTTCTCTCCGAGTTAACAGCCTTCGTTAACAACTGTCTGGCTGGGCGGATCCCAGAAGAAATTAAACCTTTCTCTTTTGGAGCCTTATTTTGACCTTTGAAGAAGATGGACGGGGGAATCAGACTCATTGCTGTTGGTTACACTCTTCGCCGTCTCGTTGCCAAAGCAGCAGTAAGAAACATTCGCCTAGAAGCTGCCAGTTTACTTCAGCCACACCAGCTGGGCTTTGGGGTCTCTCAAGGTAGTGAAGCCGCAGCTCATGCGGCAAGGACCTACATCAGGGACCTACCAGAAGACAAGGCCGTAGTCAAACTTGACTTTATAAATGCCTTTAATATGGTGAAAAGAGATGTGGTCTTGCCAGCCGTTCGGGATCGGTTCCCTAATATTTTTCCCTTCAATTCTTTTGTTTGGTGAACATGAAATTCCCTCATCAGAGGGTGTTCAGCAGGGTGATCCACTCGCTCCACTTCTCTTCTGCTTGGCAGTAAGAGAATTAACTTTCAGCCTACGCAGCGAGCTCAACATCTGGTACCTGGATGATGGCACTCTGGCAGGTACTGAAGAGTTCCTGCTAGAGGACCTACAACTGGAACTCATCCTTAATCCCTCCAAGTGTGAAATCATCACAACGAACCAGGAAATAATCATTGCTGTGTGAACAATCCTCCCTGAAATCTCTACTACCACTCCAGCCAAGAGCACCCTCCTGGGAACACCGCTGGGTAATTCGACCATCGACACAGTCCTCAAGGACAAACTGAATGACCTGAAAAGAATGGAGGAGAGAATAAGAGATTTCGATGCCCATGATGCCCTGTATCTCCTCACAAGATATCTTGCTCTGCCAAAACTCACTTACTTCCTGAGGTGAGCACCCTCTTTTGACAACCCAACACTCAACAAATATGACTCTCTCCTGAGATCAGTCTTTAAGAAAGCACTCCTCCAGTAGACCAGCTCCTCCCAACGAGCACAAACAGTCCCACTGGGACAAACCGATTATGGAAAAAATCACCAACACATTCCTCACCAAACGCTTCAGGAAAGGACAAAGCTCGTCTCCTAGCTGTGAAGGCACCTCATTCAGGACATTTCCTTTTAGATGTTCCCAATTCCTCTCTAGGCACTTGACTCAACCCACAGGCCATTCGGATTTCTGTTACTCATCGCCTAGCCGCCCCCATCCTCACCGAACATAGGTGTATTTGCGACAGGGCGACGGCTGTTCATTTCGGACTTCATGGTCTCGTGTGTCAAACATCAGAACGGAAGTATGCTAGACATGAGGAGGTCAACAACATCATAAAGAGAAGCCTCGCCACAGCCCTTTGCCCAGCTCAACGGGAACCCCAAGTACAGAGGTCTAACGGAAGTCAAGAGCGTCCTGACGGAGCCACTATGCTACCCTGGAAGGATGGAAAGCAGATTGCTTGGGACTGCACTTGTGCCGCCACATTGACAGACACTTACTTGCCATACTCCGTAGCTGAAGGGAATGGAGCGGCCAGCAACAAGGAGACCCAGAAGACCCGCAAATATGAAAGCCTTCCCCCTTGCTATAACTTCATCTCAGCCGGGTCTGAGACAGTATTGAGATGAAGTTACAGCAAGTTATGTTTCTGAAGAATAATTCTCATAAAATCATCAAAAGAACGATCTCTCATGTCAAGGAGTCTATTTGATAAAAGAGATTTGGGCAAAACTTGTTCATTCAAACAGTCTTTTAAAAAATTAAGTCGAATTTTTAACTTGTAGGACTTGATCAGTGAAAAGAAAATTGGGAAACAAAAGAAATATGATTAGGAAGGTTTACCGAGAACATTCTGAAGAGTCGTGTGGTATTTTATGAGAATTATTCTTCAGAAACATACTGAAATTACTAAAATACAGGAGAAGGAAGCATTCAAAATATTGAAAAACAAAAAATACTCTTTTAATCAGGCCATTCCATCAGAATGGAAACACAGTATGTTGGATCATTGCTATAATAAACTCAGAAGAATTTGTAATTAACTCAGAAACAAACTACAAAGAAAATTAGACATTTTAATTGAAAACAGGGATTAGACAAAGCATTCTAATAACAATTTTGTAATTAACTTATCAGATGAAATATTAGATAAAAATACAACGGCTGCTCTAGGTTTTGGTCTAAGTTTTGCAACTTCAAAAAAACTTAATAATGTTGAAAATGCAAAAGCCTTTTGTAACTTCGAAAATCTTTTGATTTATCCACTGATGAAATTAACATTAGTAAAGGAATGGTATATAGCTCTATGTTAAAACCAAACATTCCCAATTGCCCTCAAAGATTCTTTAAGTCTTATGATACACTTATTAATAATAAAAATTTGCGCCTTACTAAAGCAGATTAAATAAATGCAATAGTAATTATGAAAGAAAATGATTAACAAGAAAAAATGAATATTCTCTTGGATGATACTGAAACCTATTCTAAACTTAGAAAGAATCCCCTATAAACCGTAAACAGCAATTTCAATAAAACAATAAAACTTCTACTGAAAGGCAAAGATGAATTAATTAAAAAAATTACTTCCACTAATCCATCTTTGCCTTATATGTATGGATTAATAAAAACACACAAACCAGGCAATCCAGTTAGATCAATTATTAGCTCCATAGATTTAGTTTCATATAAATTATCTAAATGAGCCCTATTGTTGGTAAAATTTCTAACTTTATTGTTAAAAACAACATAGATTTGGTTGATAAATTAAGCTCCTTGACTGACTTAAATTATTTTAACATGGTTAGTGTTGATGTTACTTCCTTGTTTACGAAAGTTCCAGTTGAAAGATTTATTAAGTCTCTTATCTCAAGAACTTGTTAATCACGATTTACCATTGCCAGTTCCTACTATCATTAAACTTATTAAACTTTGCATTGCTGATGCAAAATTTGTATTTAATGATAAGTTTTATGCTCAGAAGTTTGTTATGGCAATGGGAAATCCTCTTACTAACTTATACATGGAATTTTTTGAAACAAGACCGCTTAACACAATCCTCCGTAATGGAGCTAAATGGTTCAGATATGTTGATGATTTTTTGTGTCTTATCCCTAAGAATGTAGATATAAACCATTTTCTTGTTAAATTAAATAACTTAGCCCATTCTATAAACTTTACTGTTGAGTTCGAAGCAAATAACACATTGCCCACTCTAGATGTTTTAATTATTAAGGGTAACAATGACTTAAATTTAAAATTTTCAGAAAACCTACAAATAACTGTTCCTATGTACACCATTATTCTTCAGTTCAAGATACAGTTAAACTGTCGGTTTTCTCATCAATGTTTTTCAGAGCTTTACGTATTTGCAGTCCAGAGTTCTGAAATAGCTAATGATGTGAAATACCCAAGAAAAGTAATTGATAAATCTTTTAAAATTGCTAGAAATACTTTTTACAATCCAAAAAAGAACAACCAACCTTATTCAACTAAAAATATGTTGGTTCTCCCTTACCATGAAAACTTGGTTGATATGCCTTCTCTTCTTAAGACTTTCAATATCAAAGTTGAATTTAAAAATCTTGATACCGTAAAAAAAATTTTTGATAAAGAATTCCCCCCAAAATGCTGATGGATGTATTTATAAGATTCCTTGTAAAATTTGCAATAACGTTTATTACGGTCAAACTGGTAAAAGTCTCGAACTAAGATTAAAACAACATAAATATAGCATTAGAACTGGACAAGATTCTAATGCTCTATTTATTCATGTGAGAGATTTTAACCATCCAATTGATTTTCAAAAAGTTGAGAAAGTAGTATCAAGCAAGTCCATGGTCGACAGGAATATAATTGAGTCTTATTTCATAAAAAGCAGTTTTGAAAATAATATGAACATTTCCTTAGGTTTATATAAATTGGATTCATTTATAATTAATAAAATTTGAGAAGAATAAAATGATACATTTAACAAGTAATAAATCTTAATTCTTGGGTAGAGTATTAGGTGGGTTTCTCAGAGTCGGGTGTCGTCACGCGTGTGTGAGGTGTTGCTTAATTGTGGTGACTTGATGGTGAGGTGTAGTGTTGACCCTTTATATGCCTCTCTTTCATGTTTTGTTTTTATAGTTCCTTGATAATGTGAGAAGTCACGAAACCGCTTGGAATTTCACTATTCTTTCACAGTGGATGTTTTGCATATATATATATATATATATATATATATATATATATATATATATATATATATATATATATATATATATATATATATATATATATATATATATATATATATATATATATATATATAATAAGATCACAGTAATCAGGTGATTTTAAAATATGCAAAACAACCACTGTGAAAGAGTAGTGGAATTCCAAGCGCTATCGCAACTACTCACATTGTCAAGGAACTATGAAAGCAATACATCCAAGGAAGGCAATTAAAAGGGTTTAGACCACACCTCACAGTCACCTCCCACAACAAAGAAACACCTGACGCGGGACAATACCGGACTCATAAGAAAAGAGGAACACTGCAGTAGGTCCGCTGGTCCAACTAGACAGGTCCTCCGACATCCCACGAACAAATTATTCTACCCAAGAAATAAGGTTTATTAATTGTCCAATATATTATTAAACTATATATATATATATATATATATATATATATATATATATATATATATATATATATATATATATATATATATATATATATATATATATATATATATATATATATATATATATATATATATATATATATATATATATATATATATCTGGCTAAAGGAGACTCGAACCTATAAACCTTGGAACAAGGTATGCATTGCTTTACCAATCTACCCACACTGGACCAATACCTTGGAGTCCAGCTTGCGCTAGACTTTGATCCAAGGCAGCCAGCTTTCAGGGAGAAGGCTTACAGCTTTTCATCTCATCGCCTGCATGCATCAGCCTTACTAGAGATATTAACAATGCAAGGAATTCGCAAGAGCATGCGAAATATACACAAACACTGATCTCTGGCTGAAGGAGACTCGAACCTACGAACCTTGGAACAAGGTACGCAGTGCTTTACCAAACTTCTTTCTACACATAGCTCAATTAAAGACTCCCCATTTTCATTTACCCCTGGCACCCCAAATTTACCTGCTACTCCCTCCACAACATTTTTGGCCACTTTAGCATTGAAATCCCTAACCACCATTACTCTCACACTTGGTTCAAAACTCCCCATGCATTCACTCAACATTTCCCAAAATCTCTCTCTCTCCTCTACATTTCTTTCTTCTCCAGGTGCATATACGCTTACTATAACCCACTTTTCACATCCAACCTTTATTTTACTCCACGTAATCCTTGAATTAATACATTTATAGTCCCTATTTTCCTGCTATAACTTATCCATCAACATTATTGCTACTCCTTCTTTAGCTCTAACTCTATTTGAAACCCCTGACCTAATTCCATTTATTCCTCTCCATTGAAACTCTCCCACCCCCTTCAGCTTTGTTTCACTTAAAGCCAGGACATCCAGCTTCTTCTCATTCATAACATCCACAATCATCTCTTTCTTATCATTTGCACAACATCCACGCACATTGAGACTTCCCACTTTGACAATTTTCTTCTTCTTATTCTTTTTAGTAATTATTACAGGAAAAGGGGTTACTAGCCCATTGTTCCCGGCATTTTAGTTGACTTTTACAACACGCATGGCTTACGGAGGAAAGATTCTTATTCCACTTCCCCATGGATATAAAAGGAAAAGTAATAAGACCAAGAACTATTAAGATAAAATCAAAGAAAACTCAGATGAGTGTGTATAAATAAACATGTACATGTATGTGTAGTGTGACCTAAGTGTAAGTAGAAGTAGCAAGACGTACCTGTAATCTTGCATGTTTATGAGACAGACAAAAGACACCAGCAATCCTACCATCATGTGAAACAATTACAGGCTTTCGTTTTACACTCACTTGGCAGGACGGTAGTACCTCCCTGGGTGGTTGCTGTCTACCAACCTACTACCTAGGATATATATATATATATATATGTATATATATATATATATATATATATATATGTTTATATATATATATATATATATATATATATATATATTATCACACTGGCCGATTCCCACCAAGGCAGGGTGGCCCGAAAAAGAAAAACTTTCACCATCATTCACTCCATCACTGTCTTGCCAGAAGGGTGCTTTACACTACAGTTTTTAAACTGCAACATTAACACCCCTCCTATATATATATATATATATATATATATATATATATATATATATATATATATATATATATATATATATATATATATATATATATATATATATATATATATATATATATATATATATATATATATATATATATATATATATATATATATATATATATATATATATATATATATATATATAATATAAATATATATATATATATATATATATATATATATATATATATATATATATATATATATATATATATATATATATATATATATATATGTAGTGCCGCATATGTAAAACTGGTCAATTAGCATTTAAAATTAAGTCCTTTCTAAAAATTTCTCTTGTACGTTTAAAGATACATTTTTTCGTTAATGTTAATGTAAAAAATTTTAATTTTGCGCCAAAAGAATCTTAGAAAACTTACCTAACCTTATTATAGCAAGCGCAATTTATTTTAGCCTAATCCTACTAAATATATTTTAAATACGTTTAGAGTAATTTAATACTAATCAAACACAATGAAATGATTTTTCCGAAATTGTTGCATACACAAATTTTCGCTTGTCCTATATGGCAAGATGAGCCTTGCTATTTAAACATTTAAGCTAAGATCGCAAGTTCTGCCTATTCGGCACGATATATATATATATATATATATATATATACATATTTATGTATAAATATATATATATATATATATATATATATATATATATATATATATATATATATATATATATATATATATATATATATATACATATTTATGTATAAATCTATAAACTAGACAACACTAGTCAATGTGTCGGCTATACTTACAATAATAATAATGATAATAATAATAATAATTATTATTTTTACCAGTACATGATACCACTTATACTGACCTAATTGACATCAGTGACGTACTACAAAGAAAGCTCTTGATTATGCAGAGTATTTCGGGCAACTTAGGTTGATCTTCTCTCCCTGGATGCGACCTTAAAAGTCGGCTAACACCCAGCTTCCTACTTACTGCTAGGTGAGCAGGGGCAGCAGGTGTAAGGAAACATACCCAACCTATCACTCGTACCGGTGAAAGATCCCGGGCCCTTCAGTGTGTGAGCTGAAGACGATACCGATTAAGCTATGAGCAGGCGAAGTAGAAGCTTTGATGGTGATGCTTAAAGAGGAATCAAAAGTTCTCACAATATTACTCATAAAATGAACACATCTTTACCTACAAACCTGAATTTCACTCTCGGCAGTTGTCGAATTAGTAGTCATCTTTCTTGAATGTTTGAAGCTCCTCCACTGAGGATTTTGGAAGTTATCCCAACCCTTCCAGGATACTGGGAATAGGTTCATTAACTTCTGTCATGGGCGTTGCATGTGCCAATTGTTCCTAAGATCAATTGTTTAAATTATAACCAACGGCCATATAGCGCTGAACGCACCACTTCTCGGCCGATCAGCGAAGTTGAACAACGTTGGGTTTGGTTAGTAATTGGATGAGTGATCGCCTGGAAACACCAAATGCTGTTGGCATAAAATCTTAAAGAACCCCATTTGAAATAAGTCACTTTGTCTGACTTTTTTTGGGTTATGTTAGGTTCTCTACACATATGCTGTTATGTAGCTGTATTTGTTTATACCTGAATAAACTTACTTATTTAATTTTTAAAGAACTGAAGGGGTAAGCTAGTGGAAAGCCTTGGTCAGATAAGCACAAACTCCAATGGCGGGTAATCGTAAAAGCAAGACCCAAGTCAGGAAACACTTGTCCTTTTTCCCTACGAATCTTACCTAACCTAACCTAACCTAACCTAACCTAACCTAACCTAATTTCACACAAGAACTCGAAATTTGACTACGGTAGAATGAGGAGTTCTCCAGTTATGAGCTAAAGAAAATCAAAAACTTGGAGGAAGAAAAAAGAAGAAAAACTTCATGAATCCCCTAAGGGTATCCCTTCTGGGATACTTAAATTATATAAACAGTGCTTACTGTTGATGCAGCAAAAGAACACCTTTAGGTAATATATGGGTTTTCATTTAAAGGTAAAAAATTGATCTCCATATTTCCCATGGTTCATGAGCTTGATCTGAGAGAACTATACACATTTCATTCTTGTAAGAAATCATTTCAAGTTAATTCACAAACTTCATGATCAACGGTACTGAGTCAAGATTGAGGCGAGCCTAGATGAACGGAACTGATTAAGATCAATACTTGCTAGGTTAAAACAAGCAAAACACCCAGTCACGCTAAGTCAAGCAAATAAAAGAAGTGAAGCTAAAGCATGACATGTCAAGCTAACCCAGAAAAAAGCCGTATCAAGATGACCTAAGAATAACCAAGCTAAACCTAGCTAAACAAAGACAAAGCTTAGGCAAGTCGTGTCAAACTAAGCAAATTAAAAAAAATAGTCGAACATTGTCAAGGTAGACCCTCCTTGCCAAGTCTAGCCAAGCCACCCCTGGTTAATCTGAGAACTTGAAAGCTTATCCAGGGAAATATTTCACCTCGTAAACTCCAGACGTGGGAAAAATGAATTTCGGCAAAGCTCTCAACGGTATCTGGGCGCTGGAGATGTGGTCGCTGGTGAGATCCAGGTTTTCTGGACTCGAGAGACGGAAGAGCCTGACGGATATTTTCAGGGACGAGATCCTTCCAAGAGATGACCCGAGGAACGATGTGTGTGTGTGTGTGTGTGTGTGTGTACTCACCTAGTTGAGGTTGCGGGGGTCGAGTGTGTGTGTGTGTGTGTGTGTGTGTGTGTGTGTGTGTGTGTGTGTGTGTGTGTGTGTGTGTGTGTATGTGTGTGTGTGTGTGTGTGTGTGAGCGAGTATAAGTGAGTCATGAGAGTACGTATATAAAAAAAAGACAACTAGTGGAAGAGTTTAATGCCCTCACACTGTCATGTATTATCTAAATGTTTAAAAAAAAGGCAGAAGGCTCTCTCTCCCCACCCTCCACTTCCTCCGGCATGACACAGGAGGACGGGGGAGAGGAAATGTATCATGACATATTAAAAAAAGGCTTTTATAGTAGAAATAGAAGAGGAAGGAAGGTATAAGATACAAACTACAGCTAGATTATTGTATTGTTCCTACTGCAACTACTCGTCTTAGTCCACTGCTCTCCCGAGAGCCTGTGTACCAGTAGTTCTAATCATTCTTACCACTAGTTCTGCTTCTAGATACTGTATTGCATGCTGCTATAATTACCACAGCTTCCTCAACTTCTAATACCATTATCATTAGCAACGTGGATGGATAACTGTTAATTTTTCGTCTTGATGTCGTTACTGAACTAAAATCCAGAATCCTCTACTGGCAAAGTGTCCTTGAAACTAATTTTGTTTCTGCTCTTTCAGCTTTAATGAGGAGTTTCATTCTGCTATAACTCCATTTAGCAAAAACAATTGTACACATGTTCGAGTTGCCTCTAACTTCGTCTTGCCTCGAAGTTTCATTCCATTGCTTCGAACTGATGACTCGTTTGGTAGGTTAAATAGGTCTTCGTGTGTACGTGTATCAAAACCGTTCAAAATCTTGAAGGTTTGAATGATATTTCCTGGTAGCTTCCGTTTCTCGAGTGATAAACATTCAAGGTGCCCCGTAGTTCCATCGCTAGAGCACTCAGCTCACACACTGAGGTCTGGAAGTTCGAATCTCCGGTACGGCTGGAAAACATTAGGGACGTGTTTCAGTAAGACACCTGCTGTCCATGTTCACCCAGCAGTTTAAAATGGGTACCTGGGTGTTAGTCGGCTGGTGTGGGTCGCATCCTGGGACTAAATTGATCTAATTTGCCTGAAATACTCAGCATAACAAACGGGTTTCTATATAGTAGTATGTCATTGTTGTCAGCTAGGACTGTATACCTTGTACATGTACTTGTAGTAAATAAAGATATTATTATTATTATTATTATTATTATTATTATTATTATTATTATTATTATTATTATTATTATTATTATTATTATTATTATTATTGTTATTATTATTATTATTATTATTATTATTATTATTATTAAAAATATTTTTGAGAGTGTTCATTCGGTTTGCTTTTTTTAGTGATGGCAAGATCTTTGTCCATAAGATAAGATTTCGTTCGGATTTTTAACCACGGATGGTTAGCCACCCAGGATAACTCAAGAAAGTCAGTGCGTCATCGAGGACTGTCTGTCTTATTTCCATCGTGGTCCTCAATCTTGTCCCCCAGGATGCGACCCACACCAGATGAGTACCTTAAAGTTGTGGTAGTCGGGTACCTTGAAGCTGTGGTAGATGAGTACCTTGAAGTTGTGGTAGATGAGTACCTTGAAGTTGTGGTAGATGAGTACCTTGAAGTTAAGGTAGATGAGTACCTTGAACCTGTGGTAGATGAGTACCTTAAAGCTGTTGTAGACGAGTACCTTGAAATTGTGGTAGATGAGTACCTTGAAGCTGTGGTAGATGAGTACCTTCAGTTAGTGATAAACGAGTACCTTAAAGCAGTGATAAACGAGTACCTTTAAGTAGTGATAAACGAGTACCTTCAAGTAGTGATAAACGAGTACCTTCAAGTAGTGATAAACGAGTACCTTCAAGTAGTGATAAACGAGTACCTTCAAGTAGTGATAGACGAGTACCTTCAAGTAGTGATAAACGAGTACCTTCAAGTAGTGATAAACGAGTACCTTAAAGCAGTGATAAACGAGTACCTTCAAGTAGTGATAAACGAGTACCTTCAAGTAGTGATAAACGAGTACCTTCAAGTAGTGATAAACGAGTACCTTCAAGTAGTGATAAACGAGTACCTTCAAGTAGTGATAAACGAGTACCTTCAAGTAGTGATAAACGAGTACCTTCAGGTAGTGATAAACGAGAACCTTCAAGTAGTGATAAACGAGTACCTTCAGTTAGTGATAAACGAGTACCTTAAAGCAGTGATAAACGAGTACCTTCAAGTAGTGATAAACGAGTACCTTCAGTTAGTGATAAACGAGTACCTTAAAGCAGTGATAAACGAGTACCTTCAAGTAGTGATAAACGAGTACCTTCAAGTAGTGATAAACGAGTACCTTCAAGTAGTGATAAACGAGTACCTTCAAGTAGTGATAAACGAGTACCTTAAAGCAGTGATAAACGAGTACCTTCAAGTAGTGATAAACGAGTACCTTCAGTTAGTGATAAACGAGTACCTTAAAGCAGTGATAAACGAGTACCTTCAAGTAGTGATAAACGAGTACCTTCAAGTAGTGATAAACGAGTACCTTAAAGCAGTGATAAACGAGTACCTTCAAGTAGTGATAAACGAGTACCTTCAAGTAGTGATAAACGAGTACCTTCAAGTAGTGATAAACGAGTACCTTCAAGTAGTGATAAACGAGTACCTTCAAGTAGTGATAAACGAGTACCTTAAAGCAGTGATAAACGAGTACCTTCAAGTAGTGATAAACGAGTACCTTCAAGTCAGCATCAACAAGCATCTCATCGTATCAATACAGTTAATTTCGTTAACATTTAATTTGCAATATTCACGTCTTAAATACAAATTTCGTTGGCTGGAGGTCAGCGCTTCAGTGTTGGGTATTACTGGTACACGTTTGCTGGTGCTTGTTATTCTTACGTTACTGCTAATTAAAGATCCTTTACTTGCTCTAAATTTTCTTTTTTTGGTCGCTGAGGTGTGTGAAATTATTTTGTTTTTTTTTTCAAATTCTTGTTTTAGCATTTGTAATTCTCTCATGCTTTGTCTTTGTATACACTACAGTATGTACGGTGATTGATGTTTACAGTCAGTTTATATTTATCGAGAGGGAGGGAGAGAGAGAGATTCTTTGCGTACCCCTGAAAATAGAAACCTCTCTTGCACGTTGTTTATCTTTTGCCGTGACTGAAGAAAACCTCATTAGCTTTTCATTTGGCACACTGAGCGAGCTCCATTTATTGTTGCTTTCTTTTCTAAATGGAAACCCTTCCTGTGCTGGCCAAACACCAGCACAATGTACCCGTGGCTGGGTACACGGTACTATCCCAGAGTAGTCGTCTCTTTCCGCTCGCCTAATTCTGAGCCTTGAGGAGGGAGGAGTGAGCCTTCCATCCCAGTAATTCTGAGTTCAACACATGCGACGCAACAACACCCGCAGGTCATTCCGGTTTTCTGAGCCGGGGATAGCGGGAGGCATCGTGAGGAAGGAGCCCTGGCGAGGAGGGCGAGTCTTGTGTAGATTTCCCCGGGGTTTTGCCGTCTCTGCAGCCAACTTGGAAGAAGCAGGCGACTCTCATATATCCTTGTAACACTCCAAGTTGAAGATAAATACTGGATGTGGAGTTTTGTGTCACTATCACGGAGCAGAGAGTAATCTATCAGTACCTGCCCAACTGATTAATGTTCATATCGCTCCTTGTTCCACTCGTACATGTGTATATGTGTGTGTGTGTGTGTGTACTCACCTATTTGTACTCACCTATTTGTGGTTGCAGGGGTCGAGTCATAGCTCCTGGCCCCGCCTCTTCACTGATTGCTACTAGGTCCTCTCTCTCTCTGCTCCATGAGCTTTATCATACCTCGCCTTAAAACTACGTATGGTTCCCGCCTCCACTACTTCACTTTCTAGGCTATTCCACGGCTTAACTACTCTATGACTGAAGAAATACTTCCTAACATCCCTTTGATTCATCTGAGTCTTCAACTTCTAATTGTGACCTCTTGTGTCTGTGTCCCATCTCTGGAACTTCCCGTCTTTGTCCACCTCGTCTATTCCGCGCAGTATTTTATATGTCGTTATCATGTCTCCCCTGACCCTCCTGGCCTCCAGTGTCGTCAGGCCGATTTCCCTCAACCTTTCTTCGTAGGACAATCCCCGTAGCTCTGGGACTAGTATTGTTGGAAACCTTTGCACTTTCTCTAATTTCTTGACGTGCTTGACTAGGTGTGGATTCCAAACTGGTGCTGCATACTCCAGTATGGGCCTGACGTAAATGGTATACAGAGTCTTGAACGACTCCTTACTGAGGTATCGGAACGCTATCCGTAGGTTTGCCAGGCGCCCGTATGCTGCAGCAGTTATCTGATTGATGTGCGCCTCAGGAGTTATGCTCGGTGTTATACTCACCCCCAGATCTTTTTCCTTGAGTGAGGTTTGCAGACTTTGGCCATCTAAACTATATTGTGTCTGCGGTCTTCTTTGCCCTTCCCCAATCTTCATGACTTTGCATTTGGCGGGGTTAAACTCAAGGAGCCAGTTGCTGGACCAGGCTTGTAGCCTGTCCAGGTCTCTTTGTAGTCCTGCCTGATCCTCATCCGATTTGATTCTTCTCATTAACTTCACATCGTCCGCAAACAAGGACACTTCTGAGTCTATCCCTTCCGTTATGTCATTCACATATACCAAGAACAGCACAGGTCCTAGGACTGACCCCTGTGGAACCCCACTTGTCACAGGCGCCCACTTTGACACCTCATCACGTACCATGACTCGTTGTTGCCTCCCTGTAAGGTATTCTCTTATCCATTGCAGTGCCTTTCCTGTTATGTGTGCCTGATCCTCTAGCTTTTGCAGTAACCTCTTGTGAGGAACTGTGTCGAAGCCCTTCTTGCAGTCCAAAAAAAAATGCAGTCGATCCACCCCTCTCTCTCTTGTCTTACTTCTGTCACCTTGTCATAAAACTCTAATAGGTTTGTGACACAGGATTTTCCCTCCCTGAAACCATGCTGGTTGTCAATTATACACTTGTTTCTTTCCAGGTGCTCCACCACTCTCCTCCTGATGATCTTACCTCAGGGAGTGTGTGTGTGAGAGAGAGAGAGAGAGAGAGAGAGAGAGAGAGAGAGAGAGACTGTCAAACCAACTCATTCTCGTGTGTATCACTGCCTGTCCCTCTCACACCTGTATTTAACTGCCTGCCACACTCATAAACTTCCTTATCATTTTCTGCCCAATATATACACCTTCATATAAATGTCTGAAATATTTTGTGTATCACTGCCTGCCCAACACACATACCTGCGTATCACTGCCTCCCAAAATACATGACTGTATCACTGCCTGCCCATCATACATTCCCATGATATGAAATTAAGACACATGTGCAACATCTGGGTATCTTTATTGTAGACGTTTCGCCATCCAGTGGCTTTATCAATACAAATTCCAGGGCATAACTTGAAGACAGTAGAACTATGTACAGAAGACACTTACGAAGCATTTGGCATTTTTTTTATCTGGAAACGTTTCGCCATCCAGTGACTTCTTCAGTCCAATACAGAGAGCGGTGTAGGAGAAGGAGGAGTTAGAAGGAATCTGTCTCTCAGTCAGGAGTATTTATGTTAGGGATTGCAATATTTAATGCCTGTTTACTTAAATGGGTTGATGAAAGATAAGGAGAATTGTAGAACAGATGTAATTAAAAAAAAAAAGGTATCTGCTGAGTTAAAGCTTCTCTGAACAGAAAAAAATCTATCACTGGAAGTAAAAAAAAACAGAACTGTACCATCATTTACATTTATGTGTGTGTATGCCCGTTGAGGGTTACAGTTATGACAAGATTGGAGGGATTGGAGATGGCGTGTTTGAAATTGGTGAATGGTGTGAATATTAGGAAGTGAAAGGAAACTAGAAGACAATGTGGCGCATAGAAGATATAATTTAGAGAGTGATAGTGATTGGTTATTTGGAAAGGCTGAAGAGAGAAAGGTTGATCAAGAGGGCTTACAGGAGGTGAAATACAAACAAATCGGTAAAAAACATCGCAAATTCCCGTTTGCATGCTAGTAGAACTATCATTACTCAATAACGTGTGTAAAAATCATGACACTCCTATAAATACTTTTCGCCAAACATGGAAAATATTGTCAATAACTTTTTCCCGAGTTATACATTTACTATTACGTTTTCTGTAAAACTCTATGGTCAAGGGGCGCCACATTTCAGTATATTGTACACATCAACACATGTTAACATAAGAACATAAGAAAGAAGGAACACTACAACAAGCCTACTGACCCATGCGAAGCAGGTCCATGCCACCCCACGGCCTAGAACAATGACCACCTAGTCAGGTCACTCCCACTTAAGAAAGGAGCACGGCACCAGACCTGGTAGCCCAAGCTAGTGAGGTCCAACTCACACCCACCCACACCCACTCATGTATTTATCCAACCTATTTTTAAAACTACACAAAGTCTTAGCTTCTATGACGGTACTCGGGAGTTTGTTCCACTCATCCACAACTCTATTACCAAACCAGTGCTTTCCTATGTCCTTCCTGAATCTGAACTTTTCCAACTTGAAGCCATTGTTGTGAGTCCTGTCTTGGTTGGATATTTTCAGCATGCTATTTACATCCCCTTTATCTATTCATGTTTTCCATTTATACACCTCAATCATATCCCCCCTAATTCTACACCTTTCTAGAGAGTGCAGATTCAGGGCCCTCAGTCTATCTGATACATGCGATCAACTTTGTCATCCTCCTCTGTACATTTTCCAGTGCATTTACGTCCATTCTGTAATATGGTGACCAGAACTGTGCAGCATAATCTAAATGAAGCCTAACCAAGGATATATAGAGTTGAAGAACAACCTGAGGACTTCTGTTATTTATACTTCTAGATATGAAGCCAAGGATTCTGTTAACTTTATTGCGAACACTTATGCACAGTTGTCTTGGTTTCAGATTACTGCTAACCAGAACTCCTAAATCCTTTTTGCAATCAGTAGTATTAAGATCTACACTATTCAGTTTATAAGTGGCATGGTTATTGTCCTGTCCAACATTTAGCATTTTGCACTTGTCTATATTAAACTGCATCTGCCACTTCTCCGACCACTGCATCAGTCTATTCAAATCATCCTGGAGTGCACTAATGTCCTCAATAGAATGAATTGGATGGCCTATTTTGATATCATCAGCATATTTGCTTATGCCGCTATTTACTCCCTCATCTATATCATTTATGTAAATTGTGAACAACAAGGGGCCCAAAACTGACCCCTGTGGAACACTGTTTGTGACGTGCCCCCCATTCTGATTTCTCCCAATTTATGCAAACTCTTTGCTGCCTATTTGTCAACCATGCCTCTACCCAGAAATTTGTTTCTCCTATTCCCTGTACATTAAGTTCCCTCAAAAGTCTCTGATGTGGAACTCTATCGAATGCCTTATTGAAGTCCATATACACAATATCATATTCATCACCAAGATCTACCTCCACAGACACCTTAGCAAAAAAAAAGTTAGTAAATTCGTAAGACAGTAACGCCCCTTAGTAAAACCATGTTGAGATTCATTTATCAATTTATGCCTATCAAGATGGCTACGAATTGACTCTGCAATTATTGATACCATAAATTTTCCCACTATGGAAGTAAGGCTTATTGGTCTATAGTTCGAAGCTAAGGACCTGTCACCTGCCTTGTAAATAGGTATTGCATTTGCCATTTTCCACTTATCAGGCACTATGCCAGTTTGTAATGATATGTTGAAAAGATTAGCCAAAGGTTTGCAAATTTTCTCTTTACATTCCTTTTAAAACCATTGCAAACAATTCATGAGGGCCTGGGAATTTGTTAGGTTTTAAATTCTCTATTTGTCTGAGGACCATGTCACTAGTTACTGCAATCGTGCATAGTTTATTATCGTCCTGTTATACATAATTTATTATTTCTGGAATTTCGCTAGTATCTTCCTGAGTAAAAACTGAGAGGAAGTAAGAATTGAAAATTTCACACATATCCTTATCATTGTCAGTGATCTGACCAGAGTTACTCTTAAGTGGGCCTATCTTGTCTCTAATCTTACTTCTGTATACCTGAAAGAACCCTTTTGGGTTGGTCTTTGAATCCCTTGCGATCTTAGCCTCATAATCCCTTTTTGCTTTTCTTATTCCTTTTTTTTATTTCTCTCTTTAATTGAATATATTGATTTCTTAACTGCCCATTCCCTCTTTTGATACGCCTAAAAATGCCTCTCTTTTGACCAATGAGATGTTTTAATCTATTGTTCATCCATTTGGGATCACTTTTGTTAGATCTAATTTCCCTACTCGGAACATAAGTTGACTGAGCAGCTAGAACTATGCTCTGAAAAACGTCATTTTGGCAACCAACACCACCTACCTGACCCATAGTCAGATCATCCCAATTTAGCCCACCCAGGTAATTTTTCAGTCCCATGAAATCAGTCAATCGAAAGTCTGGGACAGAGACTTGATTGCAGTTTACTGGGTAATTCCATAATGTATTGAAACTAAGTGATTTGTGATCACTTTCCCCAAGCTCATCATTAACCTCAAGATTATTAATTAGTGAATCTTTGTTGGCAAGAACCAAGTCAAGCAGATTGTTTCCTCTAGTTGGTTCTGCCACAACCTGTTTTAAAAAGCAATCCTGAACCGTATCAAGAAAGTCGCTAGACTCAAGATTTCCTGTCACAGTGTTCCAATCAATTTGTCTAAAGTTAAAATCCCCCAATGACACAACATTTTCATATCTAGACGCCTTATGAATTTCGTCCCACAGCAGCTTACTGCACTCCCTTGAGAAACTGTAGCCAAACAGATTCTGTGTCCCTTGTTTCTATTCTTATATCATGTCTAACAAAATAATTTAAATTATCTCTGACATACATCGCCACTCCACCACCCTTCCTGTTGTGGAATAGTTTATAACCCTTTATGCTGCATTCAGAAGGCATTTCTCTATCCTTCAGGTTGAACCAGGTCTCAATTATAGCAATAATATCTATATTACCTGCACTTGCAAGTAATCTTAGCTCATCCATCTTATTTCTTAGACTCCTACTATTTGTATAGTAAACCTTAAGGGAGCTAATCACTCGTTGCCCTCTACTATCTCTCTTTGTTTGTTGATCAGTTGCTTTGCCTTTATTAGGAACTTTATTTTGAATATTGTCTTTTAAACATATCCCTGAGGTATCCTGATAATATCTGCTGGTTCCATCAATAATACTGCAGCCTGATTGTTTCCCACAAACACCCATACCTCTATAGTCTATCAGTTTAAAGTCCTAGACAAGTCATCAATTACCCCTTCAATCTAATTGGAGAGTACATCAGCAGTCTTTATCCTTTCCCACACACTGAGAGTATTCAGGAGTCTTTATACTTTCCCACACACTGAGAGTATATCAGGAGTCTTTATACTTTCCCACACACTGAGAGTATATCAGGAGTCTTTATCCTTTCCCACACACTGAGAGTATTCAGGAGTTTTTATACTTTCCCACACACTGAGAGTATATCAGGAGTCTTTATACTTTCCCACACACTGAGAGTATATCAGGAGTCTTTATACTTTCCCACACACTGAGAGTATATCAGGAGTCTTTATACTTTCCCACACACTGAGAGTATATCAGGAGTCTTTATACTTTCCCACACACTGAGAGTATATCAGGAGTCTTTATACTTTCCCACACACTGAGAGTATATTAGGAGTCTTTATACTTTCCCACACACTGAGAGTATATCAGGAGTCTTTATACTTTCCCACACACTGAGAGTATATCAGCACTCTTTATACTTTCCCACACACTGAGAGTATATCAGCACTCTTTATACTTTCCCACACACTGAGAGTATATCAGGAGTCTTTATACTTTCCCACACACTGAGAGTATATCAGCACTCTTTATACTTTCCCACACACTGAGAGTATATCAGCACTCTTTATACTTTCCAACACACTGAGAGTATATCAGCACTCTTTATACTTTCGACACACTGAGAGTATATCAGCAGTTTTTATAATTTCCCACGCTAAGAGTATATTAGCAGTTTCTATACTTTCCCACACACGAGAGTATATCAGCAGTCTGTATATTTTCCAACACACGAGAGTTTATCAGCAGTCTATATATTTTCCAACACACGAGAGTATAGCAGCAGTTTGTATACTTTCCCACACACTGAAAGTATAGCAGCAGTCTGTATACTTTCCCATACACTGAGAATATATCAGCAGTCTGTATACTTTCCCACACACTGAGAGTATATCAGCAGTCTGTATACTTTCCCACACACTGAGAGTATAGCAGTAGTCTACAGATTTTGCAGTCTGATAATATAGCAACAAAGGTTACCATCACAAGAGCCATTAAGTAAAGCAGCAGACCATTTCCCAGCACAGCACATGTGAAGGTCAGTAACTGCCATCAATATGTTTTCCCCAAAAAATACCATCTAAACGACAGACAAGTTTGTCATCATTTACAGAAACTACCCACAAAACTTACATTGACTGCCATCATAATACGCGAGGGAAACTGCAATCCTGATTTCTGGGTTACTCCTCACTAGATCAGCTCGAGGATACACAACAAACCAGCCGCTCAGGCGGCCCAGCAACAACTATGCTGTGCAAGGTGAATGAGTTGGGTAAGTTGTGCTGGTACAAAAGCACCATGCGCTCAGCTATTGCTTTTGTAGGTATTTATTTAATTCCTTTTTTTTATATCAACGTGTATAACACTGTATCAGATGTAAAATAATTTTTATAACGAACAGAAAGAAAAATAGCCATTGTATCAGCATTCAGAGGAAATATTTCTATATGTACCATACTATTAGAAGGAATGATAACCAGAGTGGCATGAGAGAGGCATCACAGAGGCATCACAGGAGCATCACAGAGGCATCACAGGAGCATCACAGAGGCATCAGAGAGACATCACAGAGGCATCACAGGAGCATCACAGAGGCATCACAGGAGCATCACAGAGGCATCAGAGAGACGTCACAGAGGCATCACAGAGGCATCATAGTGGCATCACAAAGGCATCACAGAGGCATCACAGTGGCATCACAGAAGCATCGCAGAGACATCACAGGAGCATCACAGAGGCATCACAGGAGCATCACAGAGGCATCAGAGAGACATCACAGAGGCATCACAGGAGCATCACAGAGGCATCACAGTGGCATCACAGAGGCATCACAGGAGCATCACAGAGGCATCACAGGAGCATCACAGAGGCATCACAGGAGCATCACAGAGGCATCAGAGAGACATCACAGAGGCATCACAGGAGCATCACAGAGGCATCACAGGAGCATCACAGAGGCATCATAGTGGCATCACAAAGGCATCACAGAGGCATCACAGTGGCATCACAGAGGCATCACAGGAGCATCACAGAGAGTTCACAGGGACATCACAGAGGCATCAGAGGGGCATCGCACAGGAATCACAGGGGCATCACTGGAGCATCACAGAGAGATCACATGGATGTCACAGAGGCATCACAGGGGCATTGCATAGGCATCACAGAAGTATTCATAATGTATGGATTCACTAGCCAGACCATGGCACTCATCATCGCCAGACCATGGCGCTCATCATCGCCAGACCATGGCGCTCATCATCGCCAGACCATGGCGCTCATCATCGCCAGACCATGGCGCTCATCATCGCCAGACCATGGCACCTATCAAACTCTAGATCATCATGGTCTGGCGGTCACCTGGAAGTCGTTCATGGGGTCAACGCCCCGTGGCCCTTTCCATGACCAGGCCTCCCTGTGGATCAGGGCTTGATCAACCAGGCTGTTACTGCTGGCCGCACGCAATCCAGCGTACAAACAACAGCCCGGATAATCGGGCACTGACTTCAAATAGCTGCCCACCTCCCCTTGAAGTCAGTCAGGAAGACACTTGGTAATTCCCCTTATTTACAATTGACTTCACATATCACAAAATTAGAAGACCAGAGATTTAATTCCCTGCTAGATACTGATAAATGGGTCCATGTTAGATATGGTTCGCAGAGTCAGTTGTTGGCGCTAAATGACTGATCGATAATTTTCCTGAGGCAGATATTTAATCAGTTTTGAATAGAAATTTTTAATATATATATATAAAAGTTGATAAATTGTGTGTGTGAGGGCTTGGAAGCTGCTAAGTTATGGATGACAGGGGTGAGAAAATCGTTTGGAAAAAATGTATTTACGTGGCCTATATAAACTACTGTGAATATGCAGACATGACTTTTCACTTCTCCGTGTCAGCATAGTTTATTTACCTTGTTGGAAATCTGAGGTTCTATTATTATTTAAGTAATAATAAAAGCTAGCTGACCTGCACGTCAGTCTCGATATGTTTTGAAGAGCAACGACACATGAGTCGTTTAATAAACGACCACTTTAATATAGAAGGTTATTTTACTTTCAGATTCGCTGACGGTGGCAGGATATGAGTGAGACCTTGAGGGCTGTATATCTCCCAAGTTAAGTCACATTTATATTCAAACTACAAAAAAAAATCACCTTAGCACAGGGCAGCTGAATCATTTTGTAAAAATAACGTTTCACACGTACACTCACTGAATATTTTCAGTGAGGCTCAGTTGGAAACATTATGGTGGTATCAGCTACCATCAGAACAGTAGGGAGATCAGTGGCGCTATTTTCAGGCCAGTGGGGTGATCAGTGACGCTACTATCAGACCAGAGGGGAGATCAGTGACGCTATTTTCAGGCCAGTGGGGTGATCAGTGACGCTACTATCAGACCAGAGGGGAGATCAGTGACGCTATTTTCAGGCCAGTGGGGTGATCAGTGACGCTACTATCAGACCAGAGGGGAGATCAGTGACGCTACTATCAGACCAGAGGGGAGATCAGTGATGCTACTATCAGACTAGAGGGGAGATCAGTGATGCTACTATCAGACCAGAGGGCAGATCAGTGATCCTACTATCAGACCAGAGGGGAGATCAGTGATGCTACTATCAGACCAGAGGGGAGATCAGTGATGCTACCAACAGACCAGAGGGGAGATCAGTGATGCTACCATCAGACCAGAGGGGAGATCAGTGATGCTACCATCAGACCAGTGGGGAGATCAGAAGCGTTTCGCCAGCCAGTGGCTTCTTCAGTCAAGTGCAGAGAAAGGTGTAAGTTGAGTAGTTTGAGGTAATCATTCCCTCATCTTGGAGCCGATTGATGGACGATGGACTTATCATATCAACTCCAGACTGAGAGACTGAGTACCTCAAACTCCATATCTCATCCTTCCTCTACATTGGACCGAAGAAGTCACTGGCTGGAGAAACGTTTCTTAAGATACCCAAGTGTTGCACATGTGTCTGATACTTCATCCTCCAGCAGTATCGACTCACACCACCACCTCTGTCATCAACACACTCACTCACTAAAGGGCCACTGCAAACTGGCCGAGCAACTTGCAGTTTGTTGGGCTATTAATATCACTCCCTCCCATTGACTTTTTATGGGCGACACTTGCCTCGCCTGCCTCCTAGCCGTGTGTGACACCAACCAATCAGAGCATTACAACTGTCACGTCTATTCACACTGTGCATGTCCAATACAATTCCACTGAAGTAGTCTAGAGAGCCCTACCAGAAGAACTACCATCTCCACCACCCCCACCACCAGACCCATTCAGTGACCCAACCGGCAGCAACCAAACTGGTAGGAGGAGGAATGTACACAAGAAAACGCGATCAAACGTTCCGAGTAAGAAATGAGAATCTAAACCCATAATTTCACTGGGACACAATGCGCTCTCCGTCACTACTGAATGACGCGCAAAATCGCACAAGCAGCAACCAACGTATTACAACCTTGATGGCATATCGAAGACTGATCTCCAGGGTATGAGATGGAGAAAAGAATTGAATCAAAATGTGAATGCGAGGCATACAAAGACGATCAGCCCAGAAGGGCGGGACGTTGTCGAGGAACAACCAACGATCCACAGAAAGAATTCACACGAAAATGCGACATAAAGAACGCCTATTAAAAAAACAAGTAAGCTTTGCCGAAAGTGGATATTCCCGGTGGTGGCTGCAGACAGACTTATCATCCGCCATCATTCCTCGGATATAATAGTTTAAAGGACAAGTTGAAAATCATCCTTCATTGGACGATAATCAGAGTGAATGAACGTTCTCCTGGATCTCGATACTTCAAGAAAGTCACCCTCGTTCGTCAAGGAGTTGCCTCAAGTTCATTGCTAATTGAACGTTTAAAGATCATTGTATTTAGTCAGTGGAATTGTTTTTGAGTGTGACTTTCAGCTTATGATTAACTAACTAAATTCTCGCTACAAACTGAAGGCAACATTTAAAGAAAATAGTTCCAGATGATGCCAGGAATTTAGTATCAGAGAGAGAGAGAGAGAGAGACAGAGACAGAGAGAGAGACAGACAGAGAGACAGAGAGAAACGTGTGAGAAAGATTGTGTACTCCCCTATTTGTACTCACCTATTTGTGGTTGCAGGGGTCGAATCATAGCTCCTGGCTTCGCCCCTTCACTGATTACTACTTGGTCCTCTCTCTCCTTGCTCCATAAGCTTTATCAAATCTCGTCTTAAAACTGTGTATGGTTCCCGCCTCCACTACGTCACTTTTTAGGCTATTCCGCGGCCTGACAACTCTATGACTGAAGAAATACTTCGTAACGTCCTTTTGACTCATAGGAGTCTTCAACTTCCAATTGTGACCCCTTGTTTCTGTGTCCCATCTCTGGAACATCCTGTCTCTCTCCACCTTGTCAATTCCTTGCAGTATTTTATGTCATTATCATGTCTCCCCTGACCCTCCTGTCCTCCAGTGTCCACAGGCCGATTTCCCTTAATCTTTCTTCGTAGGAAATCCCAGAATGTGTGTGTGTGTGTTCACCTTCTTTCGTAGTTTCATTATATATATATATATATATATATATATATATATATATATATATATATATATATATATATATATATATATATATATATATATATATATATATATATATATATATATATATATATATACATATATATCAGTAACAACACTGCGGCTAGCCGGAGCATCGAACCGTTGTCGTTTTAGCCCGCCTAAAGGCGAGCGAAAATTCACGATGCTGTAAACCACTGGACTCACAATCCTTCAAGCTGCGAGGACATACGATGGTGTGGTTGACTCAGAGCTAATTGGGTATCCCCAAGATTAACCTATAATTTGGAAGTTGCTTGAGTTTATTTCTTATTTCTTCCTACTGATCGAGGTTCAGTATCTAGGAACAATTGGTAGGTTCACTCTGCCTTGTGACCCAAGTTACTGAACCCGTTCCCAGCAACCTGGAGTGCCTCAGGTAACTTACAAAGAAAAATATCCTTAGTAGCGGAGTTTCTGATGTTCACAAAAGGTTCAATAAACGCGAATATAGTAGACAGTGAAAGTGAAATGTGTAGTTTCAGAGTTGACGATTTTTTTGTGTGTGCAAAATAGTGGGGAAAAAATGATCGTTTACTGTTTTTTTTTCACCCTGCCCTTTTTTTTTTATGTTTTTTTTTTTTTTGGCAATTTTATCAAATTTGACTTTAAAAAAAAATAACATTTTTTTCAGGATTGCAGAGAATTTTACACAGAATATATATTTGAAAAGAAAACTGAATAGAAAATATAGATCTGCGGATTTATGGCGTTTTAAATTTTAACGAGGAGAGACTTTTTTATTTCTCTGGAACATTTTGTACAAACATTTTCCTTTACCTCATCACGAATTTCCATTTATTACTTGAGAACACCTTATTCAATGGCCTTCATGACTTCAACGTTTCTTAAATGTATTATGTTCAACATTCATGTGTGGGTGCCCACTGACCCGTACCATGAGCCATTTGTCATGTTCTGTATGTGTGATTACTGGAAAAAGGCTCCTCTGATTGGCCACTTTGCCACATTTAATCTCGATATAGTATGGTATTGTTTAACGAGCTTGGGTGAAATATTGGTCATGTTTCCTTACACCTGCTGCTCATGTTCACCTAGCAGTAAGTAGATATACCTGGGTGTTGGCAAGGAGGCTGGCGTTTATATACTGATCGTCAGGTGGATAGGGACGGGTAGCAGACGAGGGCATAGTCACTGGTAGGCTGGATTCCCCAGTGGAAATAGGTCATACCCGAAGGGATGGGTAAGTTGTAGTAGTAGTTGTAGTAGCCGTGAAGAAGGTCATACAGATGTCCTTTGAACCAAGATTCCATGATGTTGCAGTGTCTGACAAGTTGCAAAAGAATGGATGTTAACTAATTGTTGTGGGTCGCATCCTGTGTAGAGAAGATTAGCCTAAGAGAAAAACAGCATAATAAAACCAACTTTGATTCCTATCATACGATTTCATTCATTTTTTTTCCGATTATGAGGGTATTATAATTATGGTGAATACCAAGTTTCATGAAAATCGGCCGGATAAAATAATAAAAAATAAAGTCAAAGGCAAATAATGGCAAATAATATTAAAGGCAGAGGTAGTTTGGTCACTTTCCAGTGACGAAGCAACGCCAAATTTATATTTCAATGGAGTTAAGTTATGCAGTATTTTGTTCTCCCACAAAATAATTATAATGTTGCAAGAAAATTTTCTACTCAATGATCTCTTCCGATGAATTAATTTCAAGACTGAGCAAGAAGTGTCTTGTTCATACCTCCAGTAAAAAGTAGGGGCGTCACTGGTACACTAAGAGAAAACGCAATAAGTGTCCGGGACCCATGACTGTTCAACAGCCTCCCACTAGCCATAAGGGGCATTACCAGTAGACCCCTGGTTGTCTTCAAGAGGGAGCTGGACAGATACTTAAAGTTGGTGCAAGATCAGCGGGCTGTGGTTCGTACTTTGGAGTGCGTGCGGCCAGCAGTAACAGCTTCGTTGATCAGGCCCTGATTTATCGGGAGGTCTGGTCGTGGACCAGGCCACGGGGATGTTGATCCCCGGAATATCCTCTAAACACCAGAGGAGGTAGAACAGTCAGCTCATCCGCGTTGACAGGAACTTCAAGCTGATATCATAAAAGAGAAATACTTGGTAGGAGACACTAGGTAGGTATTTTCTATATACTGTTAACTAAACTGACAGTATGTAAGATAGACATTTGACAGAAGACGCTTTGTAGGAGAGACACTTGATGCGTTGCATCAAGTGACTTTCCACCAGTCAACAACAGCTGACAGCAAGCATCATTAACGAAGCTCTCTGTTACAACCCCTGGATGTAAAGAGGAACAAGGAGCAGAACAAACACAGCTGAATGACTTTGAAATATATTTTCTTCACCAAGAGCGATGGCAAGTATTTACACTTATGTACACTATATACAGTTGGAAATGTATGTGTACAACACGGTTAATTAAAGGCAAGACAAAGCCTGGAGACAGAATGGACAACCGTGCTCAACCAGCTCTAGAATGGAAATGACAAGGGTGGACAGGTGGGTGGTGACCACAACACCTCCAAGATTGCCAGACCCACCTTCTCATTGGCTGAACCTTGGTACTGATTGAACGATGGGGCCCCATCATTCGACCCTTAGTACTGGTTCGCTGAGGGTGTGTATATGCGCCGAATAAAGGTTACGTACTCTTTGCATGCCACACACTCTGAGGTACCAGTGTCAGCAAGTGTCAGGGAAGCACTCTGAGGTACCAGTGTCAGCAACCAGTAATGCAACATGGAAAACTAGTGAGAACAATACAGATAATAACCCCATTATTTACCGTTATTTGTCTGGTAAAGAGAAGTGGAAAGAGTGATAATGAGGTATTATGGGAGAATTATTATTATAATCAAAAAGAAGCGCTAAGCCACAAGATTATGGGAGAAAAGTTCTCTGAAATATTAAACTAACCTTTACAAACTATTTATTAAACTGGTGAAACTACAAGAGACTTTAAACGTTATTTCCCACAGACTTTCCTGCTTCTGTTTTGAAAGTTATAAGGATTAGAAATAGTTAAGATTATCCTGGCGTTACAGGCACCGCATAAGTTCGTAAAACTTACACCATAGACTGAAATCTGAACTTAAAATAAGTGTCTTCAGAGCAAAACGTTTCCTGGCAATAACAGGCGAGGACACCACAAAACAATTTGAGAGAGAGAGGAGAGTTATATATAGCGAAAAAAAACTTTCCTTATCCATTCCTGGGACCAGGAGACAGACGCAATTCCTACCAGAAAATTGCATCGCCTTCCTCATTCTGGGAGATAACGATGTGGCCGGACCATAGCACTTTATCACCGCCTAGTGAACCACATGTCACAATTACTCGTAATTAACCAACACTATATATGTGTTCACTTTTCCTTTAATGTCTCCCGCTGTTCACGCAGCTTCAACAACATCAGCTTCAGAGCTGTGAAGGAAAGAACTTGGAAAATAATTGGACACGAATTACTAGCTGTAAACTCTTTGCTGAATTTGTGAAGGTCGAGCTCTAGCACTTAAGCTTACTTCATGTCTAATTTTTAATTCCCATGTATGTAATCAACCTCAAATAAACCTTTTGATTGTTCTTCGAGTGTAAATCTGTCCATCAAGATTGATGGACTGAACACATCAACTCCAGGCCGAGGGACTGATTACCTCATTCTCCCTCTCATCTTTCACTGTTTTCCTCTGTATTGGACTGAAGAAGCCACTGGCTGGCGAAACGTTTCCTCAATAAAGATTTCCAGACGTTGCACAAGTGTCTCATTCTTCATGTTTTGTTTTTAATGTTAAATTTGCTTATACACTGCTTAATTTGCCTCTGCTTCCAGATCTTGGCTCAGTCCTTGCTAGTCTGTCCATGTTCCGTCCTTGCTAGTCTGTCCATGTTCCGTCCTTGCTAGTCTGTCAATGTTCCGTCCTTGCTAGTCTGTCCATGTTCAATCCTTGCTAGTCTGTCCATGTTCCGTCCTTGCTAGTCTGTCCATGTTCCGTCCTTGCTAGTCTGTCCATGTTCCGTCCTTGCTAGTCTGTCCATGTTCCGTCCTTGCTAGTCTGTCCATGTTCAGTCCTTGTTAGTCTCTCCATGTTCAATCCTTGCTAGTCTGTCCATGTTCCGTCCTTGCTAGTCTGTCCATGTTCAGTCCTTGCTAGTCTGTCCATGTTCCGTCCTTGCTAGTCTGTCCATGTTCCGTCCTTGCTAGTCTGTCCATGTTCAGTCCTTGGTAGTCTGTCCATGTTCAGTCCTTGCTAGTCTGTCTATGTTCCGTCCTTGCTAGTCTGTTCATGTTCCGTCCTTGCTAGTCTGTCCATGTTCCGTCCTTGCTAGTCTGTCCATGTTCCGTCCTTGCTAGTCTGTCCATGTTCCGTCCTTGCTAGTCTCTCCATGTTCCGTCTTTACTAGTCTGTCCATGTTCCGTCCTTGCTAGTCTGTCCATGTTCAATCCTTGCTAGTCTGTCCATGTTCCGTCCTTGCTAGTCTGTCCATGTTCATTCCTTGCTAGTCTGTCCATGTTCCGTCCTTGCTAGTCTGTTCATGTTCCGTCCTTGCTAGTCTGTCCATGTTCAGTCCTTGCTAGTCTGTCCATGTTCCGTCCTTGCTAGTCTGTCCATGTTCCGTCCTTGCTAGTCTGTCCATGTTCCGTCCTTGCTAGTCTCTCCATGTTCAGTCCTTGCTAGTCTGTCCATGTTCAATCCTTGCTAGTCTGTCCATGTTCCGTCCTTGCTAGTCTGTCCATGTTCAGTCCTTGCCAGTCTGTCCATGTTCCGTCCTTGCTAGTCTGTTCATGTTCCGTCCTTGCTAGTCTGTCCATGTTCAGTCCTTGCTAGTCTGTCCATGTTCCGTCCTTGCTAGTCTGTTCATGTTCCGTCCTTGCTAGTCTGTCCATGTTCCGTCCTTGCTAGTCTGTTCATGTTCCGTCCTTGCTAGTCTGTCCATGTTCCGTCCTTGCTAGTCTCTCCATGTCCCGTCCTTGCTAGTCTGTCCATGTTCCGTCCTTGCTAGTCTCTCCATGTTCCGTCCTTGCTAGCCTGTCCATGTTCCGTCCTTGCTAATCTGTCCATGTTCCGTCCTTGCTAGTCTGTCCATGTTCCGTCCTTGCTAGTCTGTCCATGTTCCGTCCTTGCTAGTCTGTCCATGTTCCGTCCTTGCTAGTCTCTCCATGTCCCGTCCTAGCTAGTCTGTCAGTGTTTCGTCCTTGCTAGTCTGTCTATGTTCCGTCCTTGCTAGTCTGTCTATTTTTCGTCCTTGCTAGTCTGTCAATGTTTCGTCCTTGCTAGTCTGTCTATGTTCCGTCCTTGCTAGTCTAGTCTCCATGTTCCGTCCTTGCTAGTCTGTCTATGTTTCGTCCTTGCTGGTCTGTCAATGTTTCGTCCTTGCTAGTCTCTCCATGTTCCGTCCTTGCTAGTCTGTCTGTTTCGTCCTTGCTAGTCTGTCAATGTTTCGTCCTTCCTAGTCTGTCTATGTTCCTTCCTTGTTAGTCTGTCTATGTTCCGTCCTTGCTAATCTGTCAATGTTTCGTCCTTGCTAGTCTGTCTATGTTCCGTCCTTGCTAGTCTGTCCATGTTCCGTCCTTGCTAGTCTGTCTATGTCCCGTCCTTGCTAGTCTCTCCATGTTCCGTCCTTGCTAGTCTGTCAGTGTTTCGTCCTTGCTAGTCTGTCCATGTCCCGTCCTTTCTAGTCTGTCCATGTCCCGTCCTTGCTAGTCTCTCCATGTCCCGTCCTTTCTAGTCTGTCAATGTTTCGTCCTTGCTAGTCTCTACATGTCCCGTCCTTGCTAGTCTGTCAATGTTTCGTCCTTGCTAGTCTGCCCATGCCCCGTCCTTGCTATTCTGTCCATGTCCCGTCCTTGCTAGTCTGTCAATGTTTCGTCCTTGCTAGTCTCTCCATGTCCCGTCCTTGCTAGTCTGGTAATGTTTCGTCCTTGCTAGTCTGTCTATGTCCCGTCCTTGCTAGTGTGTCTATTTTTCGTCCTTGCTAGTCTGTCAATGTTTCGACTTGCTAGTTTGTCTATGTTCCGTCCTTGTTAGTTTCTCCATGTTCCGTCCTTGCTAGTCTGTCTATGTTTCGTCCTTGCTATTCTCTCAATGTTTCGTCCTTGCTAGTCTCTCCATGTTCCGTCCTTGCTAGTCTGTCTATGTTTCGTCCTCGCTAGTCTGTCAATGTCTCGTCCTTGCTAGTCTGTCTATGTTCCGTCCTTATTAGTCTGTCTATGTTCCGTCCTTGCTAGTCTGTCAATGTCTCGTCCTTGCTAGTCTGTCAATGTTTCGTCCTTGCTAGTCTGTCTATGTTCCGTCCTTGCTAGTCTCTCCATGTTCCGTCCTTGCTAGTCTCTCCATGTCCCGTCCTTGCTAGTCTCTCCATGTCCCGTCCTTGCTAGTCTGTCTATTTTCCGTCCTTGCCAGTCTCTCCATGTTTACTGTTTCACAATAATTCGACTCTCTATGTCCATTTAATTAATTTCTTTCCAATATTTTCGCTCCAATTGGTACACCTCATTAATTCCATTCCATTTATTCCACTTCTTGTATTGACAACATCGTCTTCAACATCATTTACAATTTCGACTTTTTATAAACAGTCGCTTTTCTGTTAGGTAACAAGACATACGTGCAACTAATGTGACATTTTATTATGACAACGTTTCGCTCCTGGAGAGAGAAACGTTTCCACGATAAAATGCCACAAAAGATAAAGAATCTAACTCAAAGTGTGAATTGTCACAGTTGCTCTTTGCTGATGACGCTGGGTTTACTGCTACTACTGCTAGTACCACTATCACTACTACTACTGCTAGTACCACTATCACTACTACTACTGCTAGTACCACTATCACTACTACTACTGCTAGTACCACTATCACTACTACTACTGCTAGTACCACTATCACTACTACTACTGCTAGTACCACTATCACTACTACTACTGCTAGTACCACTATCACTACTACTACTGCTAGTACCACTATCACTACTACTACTGCTAGTACCACTATCACTACTACTACTGCTAGTACCACTATCACTACTACTACTGCTAGTACCACTATCACTACTACTACTGCTAGTACCACTATCACTACTACTACTGCTAGTACCACTATCACTACTACTACTGCTAGTACCACTATCACTACTACTACTGCTAGTACCACTATCACTACTACTACTGCTAGTACCACTATCACTACTACTACTGCTAGTACCACTATCACTACTACTACTGCTAGTACCACTATCACTACTACTACTGCTAGTACCACTATCACTACTACTACTGCTAGTACCACTATCACTACTACTACTGCTAGTACCACTATCACTACTACTACTGCTAGTACCACTATCACTACTACTACTGCTAGTACCACTATCACTACTACTACTGCTAGTACCACTATCACTACTACTACTGCTAGTACCACTATCACTACTACTACTGCAGCTGCTACTACTAGTACCACTATTTCTACTCCCTTCATCCTTCCCTCCTCCCAACATATCTTCTAATCTTCTCTGGTTTTCAGTGCTTCTAAATTTTTGTACATGAATTGTAGACAATGCCGACAAGATGAAGACTTAGATGACGCACGTGTGTCTAATTCTACTAAATTTTTCCCTATACTGACCTACAGGAGATTGGGATTATGTGATTCGTTAGGTACCTCTCACGGATTGCACGGCGAACGAAATAAGTTTGAGTTTCCTGTTGCAGAGTAGCAATAATGGGAATGTAATTTGTATTACGATGCACAGGATTGAGTGTATCTGATGTATATTATTTAGTAGTAGAAGTTAGTGTAGGTACGAAGACGCAGTCAACAATAATCGAAATGGTCGAGATTCCTATTCACCGTGGATTTTAAAATAAAAAAAAAATAAGAATACCTACTTATGATTACCTATTTATATTTCCCGGTACCTACTTTCTAAAACTCAGCTGGTATGAATTTCTTTTTTTATCTAAACCATTGCACGTATGGATTTGCAAAATATAATATTTAAGTGAAGTAATTATAACATTATAGTTGGTATCCCTATAATTGTAGTAATTATGTTAGAAGATATGTTTTATGTTTGAATAATTAATAACATTCAATATATGTGCCTCACATATACTGAGTGAGTGTCACTGACATGTACGTGGAGCGTAACAAGTGTGAGTGTCACTGACATGTACGTGGAGCGTGACAAGTGTGAGTGTCACTGACATGTACGTGGAGCGTGACAAGTGTGAGTGTCACTGACATGTACGTGGAGCGTAACAAGTGTGAGTGTTACTGACATGTACGTGGAGCGTAACAAGTGTGAGTGTCACTGACATGTACGTGGAGCGTAACAAGTGTGAGTGTCACTGACATGTACGTGGAGCGTGACAAGTGTGAGTGTCACTGACATGTACGTGGAGCGTAACAAGTGTGAGTGTCACTGACATGTACGTGGAGCGTGACAAGTGTGAGTGTCACTGACATGTACGTGGAGCGTAACAAGTGTGAGTGTCACTGACATGTACGTGGAGCGTGACAAGTGTGAGTGTCACTGACATGTACGTGGAGCGTAACAAGTGTGAGTGTCACTGACATGTACGTGGAGCGTGACAAGTGTGAGTGTCACTGACATGTACGTGGAGCGTAACAAGTGTGAGTGTCACTGACATGTACGTGGAGCGTAACAAGTGTGAGTGTCACTGACATGTACGTGGAGCGTAACAAGTGTGAGTGTTACTGACATGTACGTGGAGCGTAACAAGTGTGAGTGTCACTGACATGTACGTGGAGCGTAACAAGTGTGAGTGTCACTGACATGTACGTGGAGCGTAACAAGTGTGAGTGTCACTGACATGTACGTGGAGCGTAACAAGTGTGAGTGTCACTAACATGTACATGGAGCGTAACAAGTGTGAGTACCACTAACATGTACACTGAGCATAACAAGTGTAAGTACCACTAACATGTACACGGAGCGTAACAAGCGGTAATACCTACATGAACATTATTTACCTTGTTAATTTACCATCGAATTTGAGTAATTGCTGGCGCAGCATTACTAGTGAAACATTAACGGTGATACGTTACCAGTGTTACATTATCAGTGAAACATTACAAGCGCAGTGATTTCAACTCATTGCTGTCAATAATATTGGGATATTACTGATTATATTATCAGTTAAACATTAACTGTAATTATTTACCAGTAATATAATATTAAATATAACTATGTACCTAGTCTCATTTCATTGAAACTAACAAGAATATCCAATGTATTTTCGTTCCAATGTTTCCAGTGGTGTGCTCATTCCTTGAGGATGATGCTAGATTTCCTATGTAAAACTGCAAATGCCACTAAGAGTTAAGTGCTAAAATGTAAATCTATGTTAAAAGCTTTGACATACTGAGTAAATTGAACTGGTGTTGGGTTGTTAGGTGACCTAGAACTTTAGGGTATTAACTTGGCTACCCACGGTCATGCACTTCAAGCAGCACCCTGTGTTTAGTTAGGTTGTAATCTCACAGTACTCGCACCTTCTTGACATAACTTTCAACTTACCTGAATCATTGATGACAATTATTCCGTAAGGAAATTTAAGATTAGTTACTACATCGATATACTGTTTGATTACGAAACTTTGGACTAATTAGCTAGAAGCTTCAGTACAAACATTTGTGTTAAGTGTATTAAAAGCATTGAATTTTATTTCTGTCACAACATAGCTGTCACAACGTGTAGTACATGAACAGTATGCGATACCGACAAGATGTAAATTAGACATTTCACCATCCAGTGGCTTTATCAATACATGTTCAAGGAAGAAAGTAGAACTATACACAAAATATCCCAGGTTCTCTACACATATGCTGCTATGTATGATAATCTATGTAACTGTATTTGTGTATACCTGAATAAACTTATTTAAGATGAAGTGTCTTCACGACTACGGTGATCTTCACACCAACTCCAAGGCTGAGGGACTGATTACCTCATCTTTTGTATATTGTTCTACTGTCTTCCAATTATGTCCTTCAGTTTGTATTGATAAAGCCACTGGTTGGCGATACTTCTACAGTGAAGATACCCAGCTGTTGCACGTGTGTCTAATTTACAATATACGTACATGATCACAATCAGATAGACCTCTGAAAAAATATGCCAAAAATCTGGAAACTCTTACACCCGACCCGTACAAATTGTTCTGTTTAATACACTCAAGAAAACTCTTATTACTGCTATCATTATTACTGTAAATATCATTAATGAATTACTGTACATAGGATGAAGTTATCACATTGAAGTTAATAATTGTCATCGAAGATGCAGATTGATGACAGATTGTCGACTAAGAGTCAACAGTTTAAATGAATTCTTTATGAACGAGACCCAAAATTGGATCATCTCAAAAATCTCTGGTATTATCCTCACACCACAAGACTTCAAAAAGGCACTCTGCCCCAGGCCCAGACGCATGGAACTCCTTGATCATCAAGAACTGCAAGAAGCCCCAGTCACGTGCCTTCAGCATTCTGTGGAGAGGGAACATGGACACAGGGGTCATCCCACACACACTAAAAACACCAGACATAACCCCACTCCACAAAGGTGGCAGTAAAGCAATTACAAAGAACTACAGACCGATAGTACTAACATCCCATATCATAAAATTCTTTGAAAGGGTTCTATGAAGCAAGACCGCCAACCCCCAGATACAACCCAGGGCAACACGGGTTTAGAGCAGGTCGTTCCCGCCTGTCTCAGCCACTGGACCACTGTGACAACGTCCTGGATGCTATAGTGGATAAACAAAATACAGATGCAGTATACACAGACTTTGCAAAAGCCATCGACAAGTGTGACCATGGTGTAACAGCGCACAAAATGCGTGATAAAAGAATAACAGGAAAAGTTGGTAGATGGATCTATAACTTCCTAAAAAATAGAACACAAAGAGTAATAGTAAATAGAGTAAAGTCTGAGGCAGCTACAGTGAAAAGCTCTGTTCCACAAGGCACAGTACTCGCTCCCATCCTGTTCCTCATCCCTAATGCCATGGCAGTGTCCTCCATCGAAGACACCGCAAGACTCCAAGTGGACATCAGCCAAATCTTGAAATGGGCCGCTCAAAACAATATGTAGTTCAATGAAGAGAATTTTTAACTACTTAGATATGGAAAACTTGAGGAAATTAAAACTCTATCAGGGTATATAACAAATTCTAACCATACAACTAGCGAGAAAGTAATGTAAAGGACCTGGGAGTAATAATGTCAGAGGATCTCGCCTTCAACGACCACAACAGTGTATCTACCTCATCTGCTAGAAAAATTATAGGATGGATAATGAGAACCTTCAGAACCAGGGACCCCAGGCCCATGATGATTCTCTTCAAATCACTTGCTCTTTATAGGTTGGAATACTGATGTACACTAACTGTCCTCTTCCAGGCAGGCGAAATTGCTTACCTGAAGAGTAGACATTGAACTTTCACTGCGCACATAAGTACGATAACGGATCTAAATTTCTGGGAACGGTTGACATTCTTTGATTTGTATTCCCTGAAACACAGGCGATAAAGCTACATGATAATATTCACTTGGAAAATCCTAGAGGTATTAGTACCAAACTTGCGCACGAAAATCACTCCCTACGAAAGCAAAAGACTCGGCAAGAGATGCAACATTCCCCCAATGAAAAGCAGGGGCGCCACAAATACGCTAAGAGACAGCACAATAAGTGTCAGGGGCCCAAGACTGTTCAGCATACATAAGGGGGATTACCAATAGAACCCTGGCTGTTTTCAAGAAGGTACTGGACAGGCACCTAAAATTACCTGATCAGCCGGGCTTTGGTACGTACGTTGGTTTATGTGCGGCCTGCACTAACAGCCTGGTTGATCAGACCCTGATGCACCACGAGGCCTGGTCTCAGACTGGGCAGCGGGGGCGTTGACCCCCAGAGCCTTCTCCAGGTATATTCCAGGTATACATACTCTAACCTGAGCCTCAATATTTTCTTAAGAACTCTTCACCTCTTTCAGTAACCTACCTCCTATACTATACATTTGCAACATTTGCCACATTGCCCCCCTATCCACCCTATCATACGCCTTTTCCAAATCCATAAATGTAACAAAAACCTCTTTATCCTTATCTAAATGCTGTTCACCTATATGTTTCACTGTAAACACTTGGTCTTCACACCCCTTACCTTTCCCAAAGCCTCCTTGTTCATCTGCTATCCTGCTCTCTGTCTTACTCTTGATTCTTTCTATAATAGCTCTTCTATACACTTTACAAGGTATACTCAATAGACTTACTCCCCTATAATTTTTTACCCTCTTTTGTCCACTTTAACTTTATACAAGGAACTGTATCTGCTCTCTGCCAGTCCCTGGGTACCTTTACCTCTTCCATACATTTATTAATAGCACCAACCACTCCAAAACTACATCTCCACCTGCTTTTAGCATTTATGTTTTATCCCATCAATCCCAGTTGCTTTACCACCTTTCATTCTACCCACTGCCTCACGCACTTCCCCCACACTCACAACTGACTCCTCCTCACTGTTATAAGAATACAGAATGGTGACGAAGACAGAACGGTTACCGAGGGTGTAACTAGAACGAGAAGACAAATGGAAGTTGAAAACCGAATAAGATAAGATTTCGTTTGGATTTTTAACCCCACAGGGTTAGCCACTGAGGATAACCCAATAAAGTCAGTGCGTCATCTAGGACTTTCTGTCTTATTTCCACTGGCATCCTCAATCTTGTCCCCCAGGATGCTACCCACACCAGTCTACTAACACCCAGGTACCTACTTGCTGCTAGGTGAACAGGACAATAGGTGTAAGGAAATGCGTCGAAATGTTTCTACCACGCCGGGAATCGAACCCGGGCCCTCCGTGTGTGAAGCGAGGGCTTTGCCAGCCAGGCCACAGGGTTGTTTGGAAACACTTCAACAGGGTAAGAATGGGGACATTAAAAGGGGGAACCATATATTGGAAGCTTAGGCAGCTTCAGTAACAGGTATGAAAATAACAAGCGACAAGAAAAAAAAAGTCTAGTTTACCTGAGAGAAAACGATAACGAAAGTTTTAAAAATAAACGCACTGAGTTAAGCTGGTAAATTTATCGATGTTGTAAGGTGAAGGCGACTGTTGTTGGGGAGGCAAGAACAATGCCAGCTTATTCACCATTAACCACAGTTGTTCAAAATACGACTCTTGGTAACAAAGGCGGCGGCTTGCATCATCAGAGTTACGGCAGCGCTCTGCTGTGTGTTGAGCCCGGGATTACCACCCCACCATCTGTAATTAATCTCGCTCACCTGTAAGCAAGAATCTGACTCTCTCTCTCTCTCTCTCTCTATTTCTCTCTCTCTCTCTCTCTCTCTCTCTCTCTCTCTCTCTCTCTCTCTCTCTCTCTCTCTCTCTCTCTCTCTCTCTCTCTCTCTCTCTCTCTCTCTCTCTCTCTCTCTCTCTCTCTCTCTCTCTCTCTCTCTCTCTCTCTCTCTCTCTCTCTCTCTCTCTCTCACACACACACACACACCAGCTTTCTTCATCATTCTCCCTCTTTTTCCCTTCCTTTTGTGTGGGTTATCTTTTACCCGCTATTTCCCCGTGATTCTAAATCCTTTAAGCCTGCCTCTTCCAGCTGTCTTGTAATCCTTATCCCCATCTCATTCTGTGTCATGTAATTCTTTATCCCAGCCTACCCTGCTCTCATGCAGTCCCTATCATACGTACCTGTCTAGAAATATTTATCCCGTTCTACTCAACTGTCATGTAAGTCCTACTGACATCCTGCCCTAATATCATGTAATTTCTACCGGTATCCTGCCATGCTATCGCTTAATTCCTTCTCATTTTCTGCCTAGTTGTAATGTAATTCCTGTCTGAGGGAAATTTATAACCAGACTTTTGGGAAACACGATTATGTAACGAGATATATTTCGGTGCTACCCCTTCCGAGGAAGGTATTTATGTATTGCTTGACCGCAGTCCCCTGCACGCCAGTGAAATGCTTGGCAGCAGTCCCCTGCACACCAGTGAAATGCTTGACCGCAGTCCCCTGCACACCAGTGAAATGCTTGACCGCAGTCCCCTGCACGCCAGTGAAATGCTTGACCGCAGTCCCCTGCACACCAGTGAAATGCTTGACCGCAGTCCCCTGCACACCAGTGAAATGCTTGACCGCAGTCCCCTGCACGCCAGTGAAATGCTTGACCGCAGTCCCCTGCACACCAGTGAAATGCTTGACCGCAGTCCCCTGCACACCAGTGAAATGCTTGACCGCAGTCCCCTGCACGCCAGTGAAATGCTTGACCGCAGTCCCCTGCACACCAGTGAAATGCTTGACCGCAGTCCCCTGCACACCAGTGAAATGCTTGACCCTGCTCCGAGAGTCACGTCCCGTATCTTCCCTGGTCGTTACCAGGTCCACTCCCCCTCCCTGCTCCGAGAGTCACGTCCCGTATCTTCCCTGGTCGTTACCAGGTCCACTCCCCCTCCCTGCTCCGAGAGTCACGTCTGACACCAGTGCCATGATAGTCTGGTAGTGAAGAGTGTGTCAGACATTTGCAATTCAGTTATATATTACTGTAGAATATCTGATTCAAATCAAAAGCCAGTCACTAGTTAGCACATGGAAACATATACCTAAAATTAATACCCGATCAGCCGGGCTGTAACAGCCTGGTTGATCAGGGCCTCATCCACCGGGAGGCCTGGTCAAGCATTGGGCCCCGGGGGCGTTGACCCCCGGAGCACCCTCCAGTTACGTAGATCCCAATTTCTTCACATTTAAATTGTAAATTGGGACATGCATATCCCTACTCTAATTCGAACCTTCGATTTATGAACTCCAGCTTTGAAATTTAATTCCAATGTGAACAGATATTCTGTAGGTGCGCCACAGATATCAGTGTTCCACAGTACACCAGGACTTGAAGTTTGAAACCGACCAGAAGTTGCATTATCAAGTTTTCGGTACTGAATCAAATAAAACAAATTATAGCAAAAAAAAAAACTTGTATTTTCATTTTTCTCTGGACAAATTTAGACCAACACTGTCCAAAATCAAACATTTCTCTCAGCACATGATAGACAAATTGATGACGGCCTCTCGGTCCGACTTAGTGACCAGTAAATGGCCCGAGACGGACTGGAACGTCGTCACAGGTTTCATTCTCCAGTCACGGTATTGTGCCTTTTAAATTCTTTAATAATCTATTACATAACAGTTAAAACCTTAATGATAATTAGCTATGAAGAAAATAAATTGAGTACATTAAATGTATGAAAATGAATAAATATAAAAAATAAATAAAATTAGGTGAATCACGTGAAAATTAATTACATAAACATTGAATAATAATAATAATAATAATAATAATAATAATAATAATAATAATAATAATAATAATAATAATAATAATAATAATAATAATAATAATAATAATAATAATAATAATTTCTTTATTTACTACAAGTACATGTACAAGGTATACAGTGACATACTACTATATAGAAAGCCACTTGTTATGCTGAACATTTCGGGGATATTAGGTCAGTTTTGTCCCAGGATGCGACCCACATCAGTCCACTAACACCCAGGTACCTATTTTACTGATGGGTGAACATAGACAACCGGTGCAAGGAAACACGCTCAATGTCTCAACCCTCACCGGGACTCGAACCCGGACGCTCACCGTATGAAGCGAGAGCTTTTACCACCAAGCCGCGGGCCACGTGACAATAAGACAGTAGCACGAGTGTTACATGTTACTATACAATAATCTCTATGGCTCAACTTAATGTTTATTTTTTAGCTCTCTTCCTAAACATTTATATTGAGATTGACGTTGATATAACATGGCAACCAAGACGGTAATGAACTTAGACAAAAATTAAGGCAAAATTTCACATGAGGAGATCATTATAAAACTAAAACACTAAAATATATTAAAACTAACATATATTAATAGTATAACATATTAACATTAAAATATACAATTAACATTAAAACACTAAAGCACATAAACCCTATGACGTTTTAACATTAAAACACATTGACACTAAAACACCTTAACATTAAAACACCTAAACATTAAAAACACCTTAACATTAAAACACCTAAACATTAAAAACACCTTAACATTAAAACACCTTAGTATTAAAACACCTTAACATTAAAACACCTTAGTATTAAAACACCTTAACAGTCCAAGTTTCATTGTGACCCAGAAGAGTCATTCCACAGTTACTACTGAGAATCCGACAGTTACAAACTTAGTAACTACCTTAATATACTTGAGAAATTTACTCACACACAGCCTAAACCCTGAAACGTTTCAGCCATTTCAGGGGAAACATCAGCCATAACGACTGATACCTTTCAGAAGAGGAAAATTCCTGTTATTTAATAATGAAAACAATAACAACGTTACATTTCGAAGCTAAAATTTGCGAAAATAAAACCTCTAAATTCCAGGAACAACACCAACCATCTTCTGGATGGATTCACTAGCTTGGGAAGGTTGAAACCGATCGGAAGAAGATTTTTTATACAATCGCATGAGGACCAAAACTGGGAACATGTCCTTTGTTTTAATTCGTCAGGGCTCAGAATTTGAAACCAGGAGGATAAGGCGTTCTGAAAGTTCAGTGAAATCCTTGTAGGAAGTTAGTGGAAGACGGAAAACATAGGACTTAACAATGTCCGTTTAGCAAACTCGGTTAGGTGGCCCTTGGCTGGGTAGGCAACGTTCTCACATCACACACTCAGGATACGTGGCTCAGTCCTCGGCAGGGTAGAAATATTGGGCGTGTTTCCTCGCACCTGCTGTCCCTGTTTACCTAGCAGTAAGTAGGTACCTGGGTGTTAGTTGACTGGTGTGGGTGGCATCCTGGATGGCTAACCCACCGGGTTAAAAATGTTGTTCTAAGAAACTCTAATATAATCCAGCGTTTAGGGTTTGAAGTCTACCAGAAGAGGCATTCTCTAGGTATTTCACGGAAACCAATTTATTAAACTGGGAAATTAAAATTCACACGAAGTGAATACCAAACTCTGAATTATTAAAGCCCACTAACGCTGAAAGTTTGAAGCCTATCTAAATAGCCATTCTCTATTTATCGCTCTAAATCCAAATATTCTATGTATATTTTAAGAATTTCAGCTAATTTTCAAATATTCTTTAAACAATAAGAAGACACAATACCGGAACAGTACACAGTAACCCGCACGTAGGAACGACATTCCATCCGAATTGGACCGTAAACTAGGCAGCGTTTTGTTACTGAATGGAAATCAAAAATCACAATTTATTATATGTATTTGGAAAATTGGGACTTGTGCAACCCTGTAACAACGATAGTCTTCCATTCAGGAAAGTTTAAAACGGATCTATAGAGGCATTCTACAGTTATTACATGGAATCGAATGATTCTAAATTGTTTACCAGTATCAGTATATTATGTTGTAGTAAGGTAACATCCTTCAGTAAAATGCTTGAACAATTAATTATTTAAGCTGTTTACAGGATGCAGAACCAATACATTTCATGAGAGAAAATCCTCACCTTTTCAACAATTTAATGATTAATTTGCTACATAGATTCACCATAAACAATCGCAACTCTGAAGATTGAGACACTTATTCAACACAGTGGCTTCATCAGCCCAATACAAAGCAGAGAGGGGGATAAGGAGAGGGGGGAGTTTGAGGTAATCAGTCCCTCAAACTCATCCTATCCTTACACCTTCCTGCTTTGTATAGGACTGATGAAGATACTGTGTGGTGAAACGTTTCTTCAATAAAGATTCCCATATGTTGAATAAGTGTCTCAATCGTCAACTTGTCGGTTTTCTAACCCATTTATCAAATCTCAACCCATTTCAGAATAGGATGCACCAGTCTGAAAGTGTGAGGTTGATCAGGACAAACTATCCCATCTTACTGCACGGAAATACAACTCGGGAATGGACTATATCACACAGAGCATCAGCATAAACTGCTGAACTAGCATCGAAAAACTGAAGCCGATTTGATAAGACATTCTCAAGAAATAAACTTTAGTTTGACGAGGGAGAGAAGAAAAAAATATCTGGGAACATTTTCGGTTACTAAGAAAAAAATTATGTGTCCAGTTACCAGAACAATTATTTATAAGGCGTGGATATAATGATTTAGCAGGTGACACTCACCAGGTGACATGCACCAGGTGACATGCACCAGGTGACATGCACCAGATGACATGCACCAGGTGACATGCACCAGGTGACATGCACCAGGTGACGTGCACCAGGTGACATGCACCAGGTGACATGCACCAGGTGACATGCACCAGGTGACATGCACCAGATGACATGCACCAGGTGACATGCACCAGGTGACACTCACCAGGTGACATGCACCAGGTGACATGCACCAGGTGACATGCACCAGATGACATGCACCAGGTGACATGCACCAGGTGACATGCGCCAGGTGACACTCACCAGGTGACATGCACCAGGTGACACTCACCAGGTGACATGCACCAGGTGACATGCACCAGGTGACATGCACCAGATGACATGCACCAGGTGACATGCACCAGGTGACATGCACCAGGTGACATGCACCAGGTGACATGCGCCGGGTGACACTCACCAGGTGACATGCACCAGGTGACACTCACCAGGTGACATGCACCAGGTGACATGCACCAGGTGACATGCACCAGGTGACATGCGCCAGGTGACACTCACCAGGTGACATGCACCAGGTGACACTCACCAGGTGACATGCACCAGGTGACATGCACCAGGTGACATGCACCAGGTGACATGCATCAGGTGACATGCACGAGGTGACACTCACCAGGTGACATGCACCAGGTGACACGCACCAGGTGACATGCACCAGGTGACATGCACCAGGTGACATGCACCAGGTGACATGCACCAGGTGACGTGCACCAGGTGACATGCACCAGGTGACATGCACCAGGTGACATGCACCAGATGACATGCACCAGGTGACGTGCACCAGGTGACATGCACCAGGTGACATGCACCAGGTGACATGCACCAGGTGACATGCACCAGGTAACATGCACAAGGTGATATGCACCAGGTGACATGCACCAGGTGACGTGCACCAGGTGACACGCACCAGGTGACATGCACCAGGTGACGTGCACCAGGTGACATGCACCAGGTAACATGCACCAGGTGACATGCACCAGGTGACATGCACCTTAGAGTATCCTGTAAGGTGTTGTTCACTTCTGGTCCTGAAATTTCATGACAGAAAGAAACCTTGTTAACGATCAGACTTTCCCTAATTTCCATACATTAATTCACAAACAGCAAGACGTCTAGAATTTCGTTCACTGAGAGATCCGGGTAAAGTATCTACGTATTGCATAGCTCCTTGTACCTCAGTGCTCGCGAAAGGAATGGTGCAGAGTGAGGCAAAAGTTTCTAATGCAACGAGTCGCATTTCGGTCGCTGCACAGCCCAAGAGAGACATCCAGCTAGGATGATATATTCTATATATTTCACTAAACTTGGATGAAAAGAACCAGATTCAGCAAACTTCAGTGTGAGCATCCACCAGACTCTGGGATAGTGATAATTCTATGCATTTCACTGTTGCTTTGAAATCAGTGAAACTGGAGTGTGTCAAGGAGTTCAAAGGCTGAAGCTGACGAGGGGACAGACAGTGGATGTGTGGTGACTTGTGTTTCCTCCCGGGTAGTGGGAAGGAGTGGGAGTCACCCAGTTTACAATTTATCTTTATTATGAGTGGGAGTCACCATAGTTTACAGTTTAATATATTTATTATGAACCCCATACACTGTGGGCGGTAGTCAAACTATATTAAGACACAGAAATGGCGCATTGCCGTCTTCGTGAATAATGAGAACATTGTGCATATTGCTATGATATATGAGCGTGAAACTTGCCATGCTCCAGTATGTGAGGCCCACAGACTAAATGTATAATGCTCCTCCCATCGCCTCCGTCCCATACCTCCACTCTACACTCAACACTGTCATGCACTCTCCTGCCCAACATCCAGTGCTCCACTACTCAGACCCGCTTGAGAATTAAGTGCAACTCAGCACATCTCAGAGTTAATCTAAGAAAGCAAAATCCATTTTCATAATTAGCTGAACTGAAATGTACCCTGTGGGTTGGTAGGCGAGTGTGCAGATATCATTTTCCTGCAATCTTAATGAACTACGCCATTACTTTCCTCGCTCCTGCCTTCTCAGACACTAATCTTCCTCCAGCCTACGCTCCATCACCCCCGTGAGCCTAACATTGTTACAAGATGTGGCAGGTTTCGAGAATTTCTTTGGACACGAACATCGTGGAGGCTGTCGGCCAAGTGACACTTGAAAAGTGTGCATCAGAGACTGGGCTCTCAACACCACAAATGGTGTCATCCATGCGCACGATGTCTAGTTTCTTGGAGGCCTTCTACTGGAAACAGACAGCCGAAAGCCTCCAAGATTTCAACTCAGCATTGAATTTTACATCTGTCAAATTAACTTCTACCAGGTTGCTGCCACACATCCCCAAAGCAGCTCGTCCCCAAAGTGCCAAGTTCACTAACACGAAGAAAAATTAATGATGCCCCATTAGACAATGTATCCTGGATCAATCTATTGCTGCTTAGTAATGTTTGTCTTCCTGTCCCACCCAGGAGGAACAAATCCCTAGCAACATCTGTTATCAAAGCAATAAATGAGTTTCATTAATGACCCCCACACCATCTTCCCTCTAGTACAATAAACACCTTCAGGTTGGTCATTGGTTCGTATGTTCAAGTTACCAGTGTACTGCTGTGGATGTTCGTGCGCTCTCATGGGTAATACTATCTAGGCTCTGGATGAACTTGAAGAGTAAGAGTCACATCACACTTACGCACAGAGAAATTACGAGATGTGGTCATGCTGATGTGAGAACCAGTAAAGTCAGTGTCTCTCAAAAAAAATTTAATTTCATGGATAATCGACATTTCTCGACGTTTTCTTTCGAGAGAGATACAATGACAGCTTAATGTAAACATGGACTGAGCTTCAATAGAAGTGCATCTATCCTACCGTACTTCACTTTCTTGTCAAGTGAATATAATAGACAAATATATAAGAGTCTGGTAGTGAAGGATGATATTTATAAAGAAAAACACTTCGGTTTCTTGTACTATTAATTTAAGAAGAAAAAATTATTTAATAGTTAAACAATAAGATATCTCCTCATCGTGTACTAATATTTTACTCATAATTACTCATAAATTCTCAGAAATTTGGTATCATGCTCAGTCTCTCACCAATTTAACAAAAGCAGAATTTCATCTATTTTGACAAAAGCTGAGATTCTAAATTCTTCATAACAACATTCATTAGAAACTTTAATAAAATATCAAGAAACATCAGCAGAATATAATTACCCTGGAGCTGACGTTATGTTTCCTGACTCTAACCGTCAGCAAAGATAAGCTAAGATTTTGTTCGGATTTTTAACCCCGGAGGGTTAGCCACCCAGGATAACCCAAGAAAGTCAGTGCGTCATTGAGGACTGTCTAACTTATTTCCATTGTGGTCCTCAATCTTGTCCCCCAGGATGCGACTCACACCATTCGACTAACACCCAGGTACCTATTTGCTGCTAGGTGAACAGGACAACAGGTGTAAGGAAACGTGCCGAAATGTATCCATCCTACCTGGAATCGAGCCCAGGCCCTCCGTGTGTGAAGTGAGAGCTTGGCCAGCCAGGCCACGGGGCCACCAAAATTTTCCTCCCCGGCGGGGAATCGAACCCCGGTCTCCCGCGTGGCACACTTGAAGGAGCGGATTTCCGTTTGATGTTGGTGACTGACTCGTCGACGCTGCATCAGCTGACAGCTGTATGAGAGCAAGTCAAACATGACACACCTGAAGCAGACTTTCACTGGAAAGCTTTAAGATCAGCCATGATGGAGCAGTGTGACACTGTCTGCAGTTTACCTTAAAGATCATAATATTGAATATTGAAATATTTAAATTTTTTTATATTATCTATGAATTAGAGACAAGAATATTACTTAAAACTAGTACGAAAATGAAATTCAGAAAAATGTACAACACTAATACATTAGTTACAATAAATTTCCGGAATACAATAGTATTTTATTCAGTATAATTTTACAGAGTTCACATCAGTACATCAATGGATCTTATTTTTTCCTTTATATTCCAATATTACTTTTTTTTTTTTTTACTTTTCTCATATGGTATTTAAATTAGATACATTTCAGTAAGCTGATGGGATTAAAATTTGCATAATCTTCATTTTTCTTTCCTAAACACAAACTAAAATGGAATATTTTAACATTTCATGTAAATCTTCCTCGAACTCGATAATTTTGTTGCCGTTTTCAAATCTTTGTGTTTAATATTCTGCTTTTAATTTACATTTATCAAATATTAAGTCAAGATTTTGTCTTGTTTCTTCTTTATATCTTACAAAGGCATATTATTGAACAATTATCTTCCATTCCTTTGAACATTCTGTATTTGAACTTAAAGTTATTTTCGTGTGCAGAATCCTCACAATATTTGCATATTCTCAGAGTAAGTTTATTCAGGTATACACAAATACACTTACACAGATTATCACATGTGTAGATTATCATATGTGTAGATTATCATATGTGTAGATTATCATATGTGTAGATTATCACATGTGTAGATTATCATATGTGTAGATTATCATATGTGTAGATTATCATATGTGTAGATTATCACATGTGTAGATTATCATATGTGTAGATTATCACATGTGTAGATTATCATATGTGTAGATTATCACATGTGTAGATTATCATATGTGTAGATTATCACATGTGTAGATTATCATATGTGTAGATTATCACATGTGTAGATTATCATATGTGTAGATTATTATATGTGTAGATTATCACATGTGTAGATTATCACATGTGTAGATTATCATATGTGTAGATTATCACATGTGTAGATTATCATATGTGTAGATTATCATATGTGTAGATTATCACATGTGTAGATTATCATATGTGTAGATTATCACACGTGTAGATTATTATTTGTGTAGATTATCACATGTGTAGATTATCATATGTGTAGATTATCATATGTGTAGATTATCACATGTGTAGATTATCATATGTGTAGATTATCACATGTGTAGAGAACCTGGGATAACCCAAAAAAGCCAGACAAAGTGACTTATTTCCATTGGTGTCCTTTAGTCCTTTTTGGGATTATTAGTAAATAGTAATCTGTTTACTACATAAACAGTTATTTGAGTCCAGTGTCCAATAATCCTGGGTGACCTTAATCTTTCTTAACACGGTATTATAATTATTATTATTATTATTATTATTATTATTATTATTGTATTGTAACGACAACACTTTTTATTCTAATATTATTTTTTCCATCATTAAAAAAAATATAACACTTATAATTTTAAAGTGTATATCTGCACTTGGAAAAATTTATATGATGCAGAATTTATTTATATTTCCATCATTCACTTTCTATCTCATACATACATTTAAATTAATGTAGAATTTTTACAAACATTGTTATTTCCTACCTTACATGCAAATATTTCATAATTCCCAAACGCGTTAATATATATATATATATATATATATATATATATATATATCTATATATATATATATTTATATATATATATATATATATATATATATATATATATATATATATATATATATATATATATATATATATATATATATATATATATATATATATATATATATATATATATATATATATATATATATATATATATATATATATATATATATATATATATATATATATATATATATATATATATATATATATATATATATATATATATATATATATATATATATATATATATATATATATATATATATATATATATATATATTAAAGTTATAACTTTTTTACTTTGTTCCAGATAAAACATCTCCTGTGTCATAAATCGATGAACTTTTGTTTAAAAACAATGAAAAAATCCCTAAATCCTCTCAATTTTCAAAAAGGTCACCCCTAAATAAAAACTATGAATCGCCATATATCTGCGTTACTACTCATAAGTAGCAACTCAAGAGAGCACTGATCGGCAGCTCTATATAATGACGTCTACTATTGTTATCATTTTCTCATTGTATTTGACAGAGGAGTGTATAAGTCAGCACCGCTTGTCTGACAATATATTTACAGGTATAGCCTAACAGGACTTACGAAATCGTAATGACACGATTGTAAACAAACCATACCACGGGTGGGATTGAACCCGCGGTCAGAGAGTCTCAAAACTCCAGACCGTCCCTTTAGCCACTGGAATTTTGAGACTCTCTGTCCGCGGGTTCAATCCCGCCCGTGGTATGGTTTGATAGCCTAACAGTGTGGGTTTTATTTTCAGTATCTGACATTCGTGTCACTGTAAAGTTTTCCATTGTCTAGAACTGTTAAGAAATTTCTGAAATGGTATAGAAGTTTGAAGAACAATCCAAATCCTGGAATATATAAAAAGCTTTATGAGCAAACAAATCAACTTATTGCCATTATATCTGTTTCAAAAATTTAGAATTAATTATAACGTAACACAAGAAAAGTGATACTACTATAAAGAACAAAGATATCTGGACCAATAATTTGGTGGGATTCCAGACGTCACATAAGAGAGCAGGAATTGTGCCTTTAAAAGAGTTTTCACTAGAAGAAAAATGGAGAATACCTCATTGGACAGCACTACTTTCTTGGAGTAGAAATGAAAGGAAGAAAGGAGCGAATAGCAAAAATTTCCGAAGAGATTACAAAGTTATGGAGGAATAAATTGAATTTTCCACATGTGTCAGATAAAGTAACACGAGCAAAGCTTGACAAGGTGATGATAACTTATGACGAATGTGTCAGGAGGGGAAAATATGATGACCTGAATGAACTTTTTGATATCACAAAAGTAAATGGACAATGGTCAAGTTGCAAGTGAAGAAAAAACTATTCATCCTTCAAAAAGACGGAAACTGCCTGCTGAATCAGTTCAGCATCAACATCTTACAATCATGCATCGAGTGATAGTGGTAGTGAATATGAAGGCAGAGAGTATGAAGATGAAGATGAAAGTACTACTCCACTAACCTGAAAACACAACAAAAGTAAAGCTGCAACCAATGTGGTGACATCCATAAAAGTATCAACAAGTAAACCCGTCAAGATAACCAAACAGTTGTGATTCGATGTCATTGACATTCCTACACCAAGTCAAGCAGCAATTTACAAGTCAACAAAGTGGCTGCTAAAGTGAAGGAGGAAAACATTGAAAAGTTGCAAATGGAAGAATGGTCTTTACATTTCAATGGAAAGCTCATTGAGGAAAATTATTATCAGGTGTTAGTACTTAAAAATGAAAGAACCAAAGTATAAGCAGTATCGAGATGAAGCATTAGAAATACGATATTGTTTCCTTGCTTTCTGAAATTCAAACATAACCAATAGGGAGCGTAAATATTCAAACCATAAAAACTTTGCCCAGTAAAGACATCAGAGAGAAACCCAACAGAGGCAGAGGAAACGCCAGACTACTCAAGGTTTTCTCCCTATTATATCACAAGGAATTGCTAACTGAACCAAAGTGGGTTGCACAGTTGTACAAATGACTTGATAAAGCCTAGTTATTGCCGATAAATCTACTTTCTGTCCTGTAAGTTTTGCATTTTGTCTCTCGAAAAAAGAGCCATTTTTATAAACCCCTGAGAGGAGAGTTATGTTATAACATTTTAATAAACCCATGACAGAAGCGTTATGTTATAACATTTTAATAAACCCCTGAGAGGAGAGTTATGTTATAACATTTTAATAAACCCATGACAGAAGCGTTATGTTATAACATTTTAATAAACCCCTGAGAGGAGAGTTATGTTATAACATTTTAATAAACCCATGACAGAAGCGTTATGTTATAACATTTTAATAAACCCCTGAGAGGAGAGTTATGTTATAACATTTTAATAAACCCATGACAGAAGCGTTATGTTATAACATTTTAATAAACCCCTGAGAGGAGAGTTATGTTATAACATTTTATACTCGCTGTACAGATATAGTTTATATATAATCAAACCGCTAGTTTACTCAAAACATCGTAATAACGCGATTGTAAACAAACCACGGTACGGGCGGGGTTAGAACCCATGGTAAGTTGATGTATCTTATTGTTGATGTATCTTATTTGTCTGGAGTTTTACGACTCATTTGCCATGAGTTCTAACCCCACCCGTACCGTGGATTGTTTCACTAGTATACAAATGCATTTTGAAGAAATTAATCCTAATGCTTAAAGATTACCTAAAAACTAGACTTACATTATTAAATAGAACTTCATATGAAGTTAACTATTATCTTGTGCGCATTTTTTGTCGTATAAAGATGTATCTTATAAACCACTGACTACCTAACATTACTGATGCAATAACTGGTTAGTGTAAATAAACTAGGTCTTACATATAAACCAGGTCTTACATATAAACCAGGTCTTACATATAAACCAGGTCTTACATATAAACCAGGTCTTACATATACAACATGTATACACAACACTGTGGCCCTCTCATGTATTCACAACACTGTGTCCCTATCATGTGTTTTAAAAACAACACTGTGTCCCTCTCATATAAACGCAACACTGTCTCCCTCTCATGTAAACACAACACTGTGTCCCTCTCATGTATACATAACATTGTGTCCCTCTCATATAAGCACAACACTGGGTTCCTCTCATGTAAACACAACACTGTGTCCCTCTCATGTATACACAACACTGTGCCCCTCTCATGTAAACACAACACTGTGTCCCTCTCAAGTATACACAACACTGCGTCCCTCTCATGTAAACACAACATTGTGTCCCTCTCACGTAAACACAACAGTGTCCCTCTCATGTAAACACAACACTGTGTCCCTCTCAGGTAAACGCAACACTGTGTGACTCTCATGTAAACACAACACTGTGTCCCTCTCATGTAAACACAACACTGTGTCCCTCTCATGTAAACACAACACTGTGTCCCTCTCAGTTATACACAACACTGTGTCCCTCTCATGTAAACACAACACTCTGTCCCTCTCACGTAAACACAACACTGTGCCCCTCTCATGTAAACACAACATTGTGCCCCTCTCATGTAAACACAACACTGTGTCCCTCTCATGTAAACACAACATTGTGCCCCTCTCATGTAAACACAACACTGTGCCCCTCTCATGTAAACACAACATTGTGCCCCTCTCATGTAAACACAACACTGTGCCCCTCTCATGTAAACACAACATTGTGCCCCTCTCATGTAAACACAACATTGTGCCCCTCTCATGTATACACAACACTGTGTCCCTCTCTTGTAAACACAACACTGTGTCCCTCTCAGGTAAACGCAACACTGTGTCCCTCTCATGTAAACACAACATTGTGTCCCTCTCATGTAAACACAATAGTGTCCTTCTCATGTAAACACAACACTGTGTCCCTCTCAGGTAAACGCAACACTGTGTGACTCTCATGTAAACACAACATTGTGTCCCTCTCATGTAAACACAATAGTGTCCTTCTCATGTAAACACAACACTGTGTCCCTCTCAGGTAAACGCAACACTGTGTGACTCTCATGTAAGCACAACACTGTGTCCCTCTCATGTAAACACAACATTGTGTCCCTCTCATGTAAACACAACAGTGTCCCTCTCATGTAAACACAACACTGTGTCCCTCTCAGGTAAACGCAACACTGTGTGACTCTCATGTAAACACAACACTGTGTGTAGATGAATGGTTCAGAGAACCGACATGTTGATAAATTAGACACATGTGCAAGTCTTGGGTATCTTTATTGAGGAAACGTTTCGCCACTCAGTGGCTTCATCAGTCCATACGTAGGAGAAACTTGAAGAAGAGGAGTAGAATGAGGTAATCAGTCCCTCAACCTTGAGTCGATGTGTTCAGTCCATCAATCTTGAATAGAATACGGCATATGAGCGGAGAAGCAGCTTATAAACCGTATGGCAGGAGAGGTGCAGCAGTCATAGGTGGTGTCACATTTGTTCAATGTGGAAGTAGGTCGTGCCCAAGAATTAGGCAAGCGAAGAATTCCTAAGTATTAAGATCCCAAGAAGTTGCAGTGTCTGACAGGTTTGCCTAATTCTTGGACACGACCTACTTCCACATTGAACAATTGTGACACCACCTATGACTGCTGCACCTCTCCTGCCATACGGTTTATAAGCCCCTTCTCCGCTCATATGCCGTATTCTATTTAAGATTGATGGACTGAACACATCGACTCAAGGTTGAGGGACTGATTACCTCATTCTACTCCTCTTCTTCAAGTTTCTCCTACGTATGGACTGATGAAGCCACTGAGTGGCGAAACGTTTCCTCAATAAAGATACCCAAGACTTGCACATGTGTCTAATTTATCCACAACACTGTGTCCCTCTCATGTAAACACAACACTCTGTCCCTCTCATGTAAACACAACACTGTGTCCCTCTCATGTAAACACAACACTGCGTCCCTCTCATGTATACACAACACTGTGTCCCTCTCATGTAAACACAACTCTGTGTCCCTCTCATGTATACACAACACTGTGTCCCTCTCATGTAAACACAACTCTGTGTCCCTCTCATGTATACACAACATCTTAGACGTCTGTCTCAAGTCGTATGAATAACATCAGCTACGTTGGATTTTAAAGACAACAACAGCTGTTACGCTGGAGAAAAATACTGAACTATGGATTACTACAGAAATGCTTTTAATTCAATCCTTCAAGAAAGAGAAGAATCCACGGAGATTTTTTTAAGAAAAAATATAAATTTTATTTTGAATTTTTAAGCGAATAGGTTTTACTTGTAAATTTCGTCTTGATTTTATGATAAATCGGTATAAAATGTAAAAAAAATAATAGAAATGAAAAGAAATTCGAGGAGAGTTTTGAGTTTCAGAGTTAAATATTTCAAACAACTCCAACACTAAGTAGAGTGTGTGTGTGTGTGTGTGTGTGTGTGTGTGTGTGTGTGTGTGTGTGTGTGTGTGTGTGTGTGTGTGTGTGTGTGTGTGTGTGTGTGTGTGTGTGTGTGTGTGAGTGTGTGTGTGTGTGTGTGTGTGTGTGTGTGTGTGTGTGTGTGTGTGTGTGTGTGTGTGTGTGTGTGTGTGTGTGTGTGTGTGTGTGTGTGTGAGTGTGTGTGTGTGTGTGTGTGTGTGTGTGTGTGTGTGTGTGTGTGTGTGTGTGTGTGTGTGTGTGTGTGTGTGTGTGTGTGTGTGTGTGTGTGTGTGTGTGTGTGAGTGTGTGTGTGTGTGTGTGTGTGTGTGTGTGTGTGTGTGTGTGTGTGTGTGTGTATGTGTGTGTGTGTGTGTGTGTGTGTGTGTGTGTGTGTGTGTGTGAGTGTGTGTGTGTGAGTGTGTGTGTACTCACCTAATTGTACTCACTTAATTGTGGTTGCAGGGTTCGAGACACAGCTCCTGGCCCCGCCTCTTCACTGATCGCTACTAGGTCCTGTCTCTCTCTGCTTCCAGAGCTTTGTCATACCTCGTCTTAAAGTTATGTATGATTCCTGCCTCCACTACATCACTTGTTAGGCTATTCCACTTCCTGACGACTCTATGACTGAAGAAATACTTTCTAACATCCCTCTGACTCGTCTGAGTCTTCAACTTCCAATTGCGACCCCTTGTTTCTGTGTCCCCTCTCTGGAACAACCTGTCTCTGTCTACCTTATCTATTCCACGCAGTATTTTGTATGTCGTTATCATATCTCTCCTGACCCTTCTGTCCTCCAATGTCGTCAGTCCGATTTTCCTCAACCTTTCTTCATAGGACATTCCCCTGAGCTCCAGAACTAGCCTTGTTGCAAACCTTTGCACTTTCTCTAATTTCTTGATGAGTTTGCCCAGGTGTGGGTTCCAAGCTGGAGCTGCATACTCCAGTATGGGCCTGATGTACACAGTGTACAGTGTCTTGAACGATTCCTTACTAAGGTATCGGAACGCTATTCTCAGGTTTGCCAGGCGCCCGTATGCTGCAGCAGTTATCTGGTTGATGCGTGCCTCCGGAGACATGCTCGGTCGCCCCAAGATCATTCTCCTTGAGTGAGGTTTGCAGTCCTTGGCCACCTAGTCTATACTCTGTCTGCGGTCTTCTTTGCCCTTCTCCGATCTTCATGACTTTGCATTTGGCAGGGTGTCCTCTACTCACCACAACTTCACCTCCACTCTACACCCTGGGTGTCCTCCACTCACCACACCTTCACGTCCACTCTACACCCTGGGTGTCCTCCTCCCACCACACCTTCACCTCCATTCTACACCCTGGGTGTCCTCCTCCACCACACCTTCACCTCCACTCTACACCCTGGGTGTTCTCCACCCACCACACCTTCACCTCCACTCTACACCCTGGGTGTCCTCCACCCACCACACCTTCACCTCCACTCTACACCCTGGGTGTCCTCCACCCACCACACCTTCACCTCCACTCTACACCCTGGGTGTCCTCCACCCACCACACCTTCACCTCCACTCTACACCCTGGGTGTCCTCAACCCACCACACCTTCACCTCCACTCTACACCCTGGGTGTCCTCAACCCACCGCACCTTCACCTCCACTCTACACCCAGGGTGTCCTCAACCCACCGCACCTTCACCTTCACTCTACACCCTGGGTGTCCTCCACCCACCACACCTTCACCTCCACTCTACACCCAGGGTGTCTTCAACCCACCACACCTCCACCTCCACTCTACACCCTGGGTGTCCTCAACCCACCACACCTTCACCTTCACTCTACACCCTGGGTGTCCTCCACCCACCACACCTTCACCTTCACTCTACACCCTGGGTGCCCTCCAAAACACCACGTTTAATACGTGGCGGGTAAATTAGAAACCGTAGCAAAATGTGGATTATTTACACTTGAACTCACTTTTATGTTTAATATAAAAAAATAATTCATTTGACTCAATGTTAGAAGGGGATTTTTTTTCATCACATCCGGAAGATAAATATTTTCTCAAGAATTTGATGGGCCCTCTCGGCAGCCATTGTGTGGCGGAGGTGGTGCGCCATACCATGTCTGTCTCGCATTCTTTCTGACAGTTCAATCTAATTTCTTGTATATTGCTCCCAATCTAACTCTGCTACGTACAATACAGAGGGTTCCTGTGTTTCTCCGTGCCTCACCCTTTCTTCATGCTTGATCAATGGCTGGTATCTTTTTCTAGTCCAATGATTATATTCCGTTAAATACGGTCGCTCTGCATCCGATGTGTTGCTCACACGTCTTATGTGTTGTTTAACATGTCTTGTGTGTTGCTCACACGTCTTGTGTGTTGCTCACACGTCTTGTGTGTTGGTCACACGTCTTGTGTGTTGCTCACACGTCTTGTGTGTTGGTCACACGTCTTGTGTGTTGCTCACGTCTTGTGTGTTGCTCAAACGTTATGTGTGTTGATCACACGTCTTGTGTGTTGCTCACACGTCTTGTGTGTTGCTCACACGTCTTGTGTGTTACCAAGACTTCTCGGGAGTCTCTCCATCTACCAACATAGTTGAAGCAACACAATGGAAGGTTAATCTTTTCATTAGTTACTCTGAGCTCAGGTCAATCCTCAAACTAATCCCTTTAACTGCTTAGCTCTCGATCTTCCTCCAGTTGCAAGAGTTTCTCTCAGGTGACTAAATTGTCTTCCCACTTTTCATAAATGACCATTTAATGCTCACAAACCATAATATTTTTTTATAATTTCTATTACCTGATTACATAGGAAAAAAATTGTATGTAAAATAATGTAAGTAACTTTTTTTCCCCTTTTTTGTAATCGTCAGTTCATTAATTTGTTAATAAGTGTCTATCGATGTATTTTATACATGAGATGTGTTAATGGATATTCGTAAGAGGAAATAATTCTTTAGGTCTCTGGCTGTCCTTGATTTTCACGCTGGTATTAAGTTAATGGAAAAAATTACATTTTGTGATGCAAAGAGCATGACAACCATGTTAGTGATAATGTTAATGAGAATGTTAGTGATGATGTTAGTTATAATGTTAGTGACAACGTTAGTGATAATGTTAGTGATAATGTTAATGATAATGTTAGTGATAATGTTAATGATAATGTTAGTGATAATGTTAGTGATAATGTTAGTGATGATGTTAGTGACAATGTTAGTGATAATGTTAGTGATAATGTTAGTGATAATGTTAATGACAATGTTAGTGATAATGTTAATGTTGCACCTTAATATTTTTTCTATAAATAAAGATGATAGTTACAAATCAAACATTATTAATTTAATTTTATTCATTGGATAATCGCAAAATAAAAAAATAGAATAGAGGTACCATAAAATTGTCTCTGGTAATTAAAACAGTTAAGAAAGTACACAGTGTTTGTATGTACTTTCCTAATTCAGTAACATTACGGCTGAATTGTGAACATATATTTTTCCTTCACATCTTGTATTACTAACACTGGTTCTTCAAGTTAGACAAGGCCAAGTTCGGATCCATCAAGGTCACTGAGGGTGGCTATAACCACTTCGGGGAAGTGGGGAAGGGAGTCCATTTCCGGGGACACTAATGGAATCCTGGAGACACGGCTCTGGGAAAGGCATCGTACGCGGTGACCAGGATTTATGAAACTGGGGAAGGCAAGAAGCTGGAAGCATGGAAGGTGAGGATGACCATAGGAAAGTGAGGGAGACAACCTTTGGCCCATGGATGGATTCCTGGAGTCATGAACCTGGGAAAGGCGAATATCTGAGGGGACACAGATGGACTCCTGGACACATAGACCTGAGGAAAATAAAAAATACAGAAAATGGGTGTGTGCACATTAAAGACGAGCCTCTGGCCTCCATGTGGCAGTGTCTGGTAACTCAGAGAAAACTCTGAGGCTGACAGTGGTCACAAATAATAATAATAATTATTATTATTCCCAATGGTTTGTAAATTAGGACTCCAGAGTGTCAACCATTCGCACTCTGCCCTCCCTGATTGCAGCAGATACTGCAGAGGCAGTGTTGTCGGTGTCAGTGCTCAAGCACAACACTCCTCTTCTACTTTGTCAATGTTCACTCATAATAATGAACATGAAGATGAAATGCAAGCAGTGTTTCACTTCAGATGATATTGTAGGGACAGACATTGAAGACAAGGTATTAGTGAACTACGAGGTGAAGGTTTGATGTGAATAATAGTGTGAAAGTGTAAGGTATATTATCGGTGAAGGTGCGCTTGGTCGTCTACCTGCCTGGAGTCTACCTGGAGGGTATTCCGGGGATCAACGCCCCAACGGCCCGGTCCACGACCAGGCCTCTCGGTGGATTAGGGCCTGATCAACCAGGCTGTTACTGCTGGTCACACGTAGTACAACGCACGAACCACAGCCCGGTTAATCCGGCACCGACTTTAAGTATCTGTCCAGCTCCCTATTGAAGGCAGCCAGCAGCCTATTGGTAATTCCCCTTCTGCATGGTGTGCGGCTGTTGAACAGTCTTGGGCTCTGGACACTTATGGTGTTTTTTCTTAGTGTACCAATGGAGCCCCTACTTTTCATTGGGGGTATTTTGCGCCGCCTGTCCAGTCTTTTACTTTCGAAGGGAGTGATTTCTGTGTGCAGATTCGGGACCATTTCTTCTATAGATTAGGACATATCTCTCTCGCCTGTGTTCCAGCGAATACAAGTCAGGTGCATCCAAGCGTTCCCAGTAGTTGAGGTGTTTGATGGAACTTATATGTACACTAAAGGTTCTCTGTACATTCTCTAGATCTGCAGTTTCACCTGCTTCGAACGGAGATGTTAATGTACAGCGGTATTCCAGCCTAGAGAGAACAAGTGATTTGAAAAGGATCATTACTGGCTTGGCATCTCTTGTTTTGAACGTTCTCATTATCCATCCTATCATTTTCTTTGCAATTGTGATCTTGGCACTGTTGTGATCCTTGAAAGTGAGATCCTCAGACATTACCACTGCCAGGTCCCTCACATTATTTTTCCACTCTATTGTATGATCAGAGTTTGTAGTATACTCAGTTCTAGTTATTATCTCCTCCAATTTTCCATAACGAAGTAGTTGGAATTTGTCTTCATTGAACATCATATTGTTTTCCGTTGCCCACTGGAAAACTTGGTTTATATCTTCTTGGAAGTTAACCGTGTCCTCAGTAGATGACAGTCTCATGCAGGTCCTAGTATCGTCCGCAGAGGATGGCACGGTGCTGTGGATTACATCTCTGTCTATGTCTGATATGAGGATGAGGAACAGGATTGGGGCGAGTACTGTGCCTTGTGGAACAGAGCTTTTCACTATGGCAGCTTTCTTTTTAACTCTGTTGACCAATACTCTTTGTGTTCGATTGGTTAGAAAATTGAAAATCCATCTCCCCACTTTGTCAGTTATTCCTTTAGCATGTATTCTGTGCGTTACTACGCCATGTTTGCACTTGTCAGAGGCTTTTGCAAATTCTGTGTATATTACATCAGCATTCCGTTTTTCTTCCAGTCCATCCAAGACCATATCATAGTGATCCAGTAGCTGTGAGAGGCAGGAGCCACCTGCTCTGAACCCATGTTGCCCTGGATTGTGCAGTTTTTGGGAATCCAAGTGGTTTGCAGTCGTGCTTCTTTGCACTCTTTCAAAGATTTTTATGATGTTAGACGTCAGAGCTATTGGTCTATAGTTCTTAGCTAATGCTTTGCTGCCACCTTTATGGAGTGGGATTATATCCATCGTGACCTTGGCTTTGAAGAACAATGCTTCAGACAGTTAATTCTTATGTTAAAATATTTCTTTGATATGTAATAAAATATGACTGGATAATTTACTAGAAATTTTCAGCGGTGCCATTTCCGGCATTGCATGTTAAACAAGGTTAAAGATGAAGGCCTCAAATTTTGTAATATCTAGCCGCTGTCTCCTACAGTTCCTCACTAGAGAACCCATCACACTGACGACACTGGTCACGTTACTTCCATATCCATGTTTAATTTCACAACTAAGTCGCACTTTGGAGCAGAAAATTTTCACGATAATTCTACTCGTTTTAAACTATTGTCAAGTTGACATAATTGTTTAGAGTGGGGCGAAAAGACTTCTAAAAATTTCTCTCAAAACTGTGGATTAGTAGTGAACTGTTCCAGCAACGATCATGTTGTAATATACGCTGCTAACCAAACATCACAAAGCAACATAGTGTATAGCAACATTCATGGTGAAACATAATCGAACATCCACATATAACAGCACACAACATAGTGTATAGCAACATTCATGGTGAAACATAATCGAACATCCACATATAACAGCACACAACATAGTGCATAGCAACATTCATGGTGAAACATAATCGAACATCCACATATAACAGCACACAACATAGTGTATAGCAACATTCATGGTGAAACGTAAGCGAACATCCACACATAACAACATACAACATAGTGTCGCAGATACAAATAAAAATAGTCGTCCTGGCCAAGTTGAAGAAGTGAACGACAATTTTTTTTATCTAGAGATCGAGTCTCCTGAGGAGGAACCTTTAATTTTCTTCACTGAGAATTTTTTGTGTGTGGTGGTGAATGTTTTGTGTGTGTGGTGGTGAATGTTTTGTGTGTGTGTGTGGTGGTGAATGTTTTGTGTGTGTGGTGGTGAATGTTTTGTGTGTGTGTGTGGTGGTGAATGTTTTGTGTGTGTGGTGGTGAATGTTTTGTGTGTGTGGTGGTGAATGTTTTGTGTGTGTGGTGGTGAATGTTTTGTGTGTGTGGTGGTGAATGTTTTGTGTGTGTGTGTGGTGGTGAATGTTTTGTGTGTGTGGTGGTGAATGTTTTGTGTGTGTGGTGGTGAATGTTTTGTGTGTGTGTGTGGTGGTGAATGTTTTGTGTGTGTGGTGGTGAATGTTTTGTGTGTGTGTGTGTGGTGGTGAATGTTTTGTGTGTGTGTGTGGTGGTGAATGTTTTGTGTGTGTGGTGGTGAATGTTTTGTGTGTGTGTGTGGTGGTGAATGTTTTGTGTGTGTGGTGGTGAATGTTTTGTGTGTGTGGTGGTGAATGTTTTGTGTGTGTGTGTGTGGTGGTGAATGTTTTGTGTGTGTGGTGGTGAATGTTTTGTGTGTGTGTGTGGTGGTGAATGTTTTGTGTGTGTGGTGGTAAATGTTTTGTGTGTGTTGTGGTGAATGTTTTGTGTGTGTGGTGGTGAATGTTTTGTGTGTGTGGTGGTGAATGTTTTGTGTGTGTGGTGGTGAATGTTTTGTGTGTGTGGTGGTGAATGTTTTGCGTGTGTGGTGGTGAATGTTTTGTGTGTGTGGTGGTGAATGTTTTGTGTGTGTGGTGGTGAATGTTTTGTGTGTGTGGTGGTGAATGTTTTGTGTGTGTGGTGGTGAATGTTTTGTGTGTGTGGTGGTGAATGTTTTGTGTGTGTGGTGGTGAATGTTTTGTGTGTGTGGTGGTGAATGTTTTGTGTGTGTGGTGGTGAATGTTTTGTGTGTGTGGTGGTGAATGTTTTGTGTGTGTTGTGGTGAATGTTTTGTGTGTGTGGTGGTGAATGTTTTGTGTGTGTGGTGGTGAATGTTTTGTGTGTGTGGTGGTGAATGTTTTGTGTGTGTTGTGGTGAATGTTTTGTGTGTGTTGTGGTGAATGTTTTGTGTGTGTGGTGGTGAATGTTTCGTGTGTGTGGTGGTGAATGTTTTGTGTGTGTGTGTGTGTGTGTATGGTGAATGTTTTGTGTGTGTGGTGGTGAATGTTTCGTGTGTGTGTGTGGTGGTGAATGTTTTGTGTGTGTTGTGGTGAATGTTTTGTGTGTGTGTGTGGTGGTGAATGTTTCGTGTGTGTGTGTGGTGGTGAATGTTTTGTGTGTGTTGTGGTGAATGTTTTGTGTGTGTGGTGGTGAATGTTTCGTGTGTGTGTGTGGTGGTGAATGTTTTGTGTGTGTTGTGGTGAATGTTTTGTGTGTGTGTGTGGTGGTGAATGTTTTGAGTGTGTGTGTGGTGGTGAATGTTTTGTGTGTGTGGTGGTGAATGTTTTGAGTGTGTGTGTGGTGGTGAATGTTTCGTGTGTGTTGTGGTGAATGTTTTGTGTGTGTTGTGGTGAATGTTTTGTGTGTGTGGTGGTGAATGTTTTGTGTGTGTGGTGGTGAATGTTTTGAGTGTGTGTGTGGTGGTGAATGTTTCGTGTGTGTGGTGGTGAATGTTTTGTGTGTGTTGTGGTGAATGTTTTGTGTGTGTGTGTGTGGTGGTGAATGTTTTGAGTGTGTGTGTGGTGGTGAATGTTTTGTGTGTGTGGTGGTGAATGTTTTGAGTGTGTGTGTGGTGGTGAATGTTTCGTGTGTGTGGTGGTGAATGTTTTGAGTGTGTGTGTGGTGGTGAATGTTTTGTGTGTGTGGTGGTGAATGTTTTGAGTGTGTGTGTGGTGGTGAATGTTTTGTGTGTGTGGTGGTGAATGTTTTGAGTGTGTGTGTGGTGGTGAATGTTTCGTGTGTGTGGTGGTGAATGTTTTGAGTGTGTGTGTGGTGGTGAATGTTTTGTGTGTGTGGTGGTGAATGTTTTGAGTGTGTGTGTGGTGGTGAATGTTTTGTGTGTGTGGTGGTGAATGTTTTGAGTGTGTGTGTGGTGGTGAATGTTTCGTGTGTGTGGTGGTGAATGTTTTGAGTGTGTGTGTGGTGGTGAATGTTTTGTGTGTGTGTGTGTGTGTGGTGAATGTTTCGTGTGTGTGGTGGTGAATGTTTTGAGTGTGTGTGTGGTGGTGAATGTTTTGTGTGTGTGTGTGTGTGTGTGGTGAATGTTTTGTGTGTGTGGTGGTGAATGTTTCGTGTGTGTGGTGGTGAATGTTTTGTGTGTGTGGTGGTGAATGTTTTGAGTGTGTGTGTGGTGGTGAATGTTTTGTGTGTGTGTGTGTGTGTGTGGTGAATGTTTTGTGTGTGTGGTGGTGAATATTTTGTGTGTGTTGTGGTGAATGTTTTGTGTGTGTGTGTGGTGAATGTTTTGTGTGTGTGTGTGGTGAATGTTTTGTGTGTGTGGTGGTGAATGTTTTGTGTGTGTGGTGGTGAATGTTTTGTGTGTGTTGTGGTGAATGTTTTGTGTGTGTGGTGGTGAATGTTTTGTGTGTGTGGTGGTGAATGTTTTGTGTGTGTGGTGGTGAATGTTTCGTGTGTGTGGTGGTGAATGTTTTGTGTGTGTGGTGGTGAATGTTTTGTGTGTGTTGTGGTGAATGTTGTGTGTGTGTGGTGGTGAATGTTTTGTGTGTGTGGTGGTGAATGCTTTGTGTGTGTGTGTGGTGGTGAATGTTTTGTGTGTGGTGGTGAATGTTTTGTGTGTGTTGTGGTGAATGTTTTGTGTGTGTTGTGGTGAATGTTTTGTGGGTGTGGTGGTGAATGTTTTGTGTGTGTTGTGGTGAATGTTTTGTGTGTGTTGTGGTGAATGTTTTGTGGGTATGGTGGTGAATGTTTTGTGTGTGTGGTGGTGAATGTTTTGTGTGTGTGGTGGTGAATGTTTTGTGTGTGTGGTGGTGAATGTTTTGTGTGTGTGGTGGTGAATGTTTTGTGTGTATGGTGGTGAATGTTTTGTGTGTGTTGTGGTGAATGTTTTGTGTGTGTGGTGGTGAATGTTTTGTGTGTGTGGTGGTGAATGTTTTGTGTGTGTGGTGGTGAATGTTTTGTGTGTGTGGTGGTGAATGTTTTGTGTGTGTGGTGGTGAATGTTTTGTGTGTTGTGTGTATGGTGGTGAATGTTTTGTGTGTGTGGTGGTGAATGTTTTGTGTGTGTGGTGGTGAATGTTTTGTGTGTGTGGTGGTGAATGTTTTGCGTGTGTGGTGGTGAATGTTTTGCGTGTGTGGTGGTGAATGTTTTGTGTGTGTTGTGGTGAATGTTTTGTGTGTGTGGTGGTGAATGTTTTGTGTGTGTGGTAGTGTATTTATGTGTACCTGTACCTGAATAAACTTATTTACTTACCCAAACACTGAAGCTGATCCCATAATGTTTTCCGCTGACTCACCTGAATGATACTCACTCATTTGGTAAGTCTTACGCTGATTTACAGCTTCGTACTGTACCGCTGACATGACCACTAACAGGTGAAATTGCCGACCTAGAAAATGTACAGAGAACTTTCACGGCGCGCATAACGGAGATAAAACACCTCAATTACTGGGAGCGCTTGAGGTTTCTAAACCTGTATTCCCTGGAACGCAGGAGGGAGAGATACATGATTATATACACCTGGAAAATCCTAGAGGGACTAGTACCGAACTTGCACACGAAAATCACTCACTACGAAAGCAAAAGACTTGGCAGACGATGCACCATCCCCCCAATGAAAAGCAGGGGTGTCACTAGCACGTTAAGAGACCATACAATAAGTGTCAGGGGCCCGAGACTGTTCAACTGCCTCCCAGCACACATAAGGGGGATTACCAACAGACCCCTGGCAGTCTTCAAGCTGGCACTGGACAAGCACCTAAAGTCAGTTCCTGATCAGCCGGGCTGTGGCTCGTACGTTGGTTTGCGTGCAGCCAGCAGCAACAGCCTGGTTGATCAGGCGCTGATCCACCAGGAGGCCTGGTCACAGACCGGGCCGCGGGGGCGTTGACCCCCGAAACTCTCTCCAGGTAAACTCCAGGTAAACCATAATATAGTGCTAGTACATGACATGACCACTAACAACCATAATATAGTGCTAGTACAATTACTTTAACTTACAGTGCTCGGCTAACACTGCACTTCTACACTCGACGGGAAAAACAATAAAAAATGCCGGGTCACCAAAATGGAAGAGACCCGGGCCGGGATACCATACCGGCGAATCAAATAGAATAGAACAATAAAAAACTTTGAGGTACACTCTCCACACGGTATTATCACATGCTATGTTCATGGAGATATCCAGAAGACTGGTGACAGTAATATCATGCTTCCCTGTACAGCAGCTATCCACAAGATACCCCGTCCTTGCCACTCTCACATTAGAATCCCAAACTAAGATGATATTCCACTGTAAGTTGGCATTCTGCCATGGTAACATTGCATTCCCAGGAATTGTAGATGCTAAGAACAGGAGGATGTAATTTCGCAAGGGAATCTTATAGTCTCCCAGAGTGCATATATGCAGGACCAACTGTAATTGTTCTGTCTCTAAACACACTTGCCCTTATTTTCTTTAATTTACTATTAATCAGAAGACCTGTGATATACCTGTGACCTGCATGCAAGTTTCTCCACTAGTAGCTATGATAGGCATAATTTTTCTGCTTTAAATCAAGTTTGACATGCAGTAAGTACCTCATCCACGCTGACATGCAGTGAGTTGCTCATTCACGCTGACATGCAGTGAGTTGCTCATTCACGCTGACATGCAGTGAGTTGCTCATTCACGCTGACATGCAGTGTATAGCTCATCCACGCTGACATGCAGTTAGCAGCTCATCCACGCTGACATGCAGTGACCAGCTCATCAACACTGACACAAAGTGAGCAGCTCTTCCAGGCTGACGTGAAGTGAGTACCTCATCCACGCTGACATGAAGTGAGTTGCTAATCCAAGCTGACATGCAGTAAATAGCTCATCCAAGCTGACAAGCAGTGAGCAGCTCATCCACGTTGACATGAAGTGAATAGCTCATCCACGTTGACTTGCAGTGAATAGCTCATCCACGTTGACATGCAGTGAGTTGTTCATCCACGTTGACATGCAGTGAGTTGTTCATCCACGTTGACATGCAGTGAGTTGTTCATCCACGCTAACATGCAGTGAATAGCTCGTCCACGTTGACATGCAGTGTATAGCTCATCCACGCTGACATGCAGTGAGCAGTTCATCCACCTTGACATGCAGTGAACAACTCATCCACGTTGACATGCAGTTAGCAGCTCATCCACGCTGACATGCAGTGAATAGCTCATCCACGTTGACATGCAGTGAATAGCTCATCCACGTTGACATGCAGTGAGTTGTTCATCCACGTTGACATGCAGTGAGTTGTTCATCCACGTTGACATGCAGTGAGTTGTTCATCCACGCTAACATGCAGTGAATAGCTCGTCCACGTTGACATGCAGTGTATAGCTCATCCACGCTGACATGCAGTGAGCAGTTCATCCACCTTGACATGCAGTGAACAACTCATCCACGTTGACATGCAGTTAGCAGCTCATCCACGCTGACATGCAGTGAATAGCTCATCCACGTTGACATGCAGTGAGTTGTTCATCCACGTTGACATGCAGTGAGTTGTTCATCCACGTTGACATGCAGTGAGTTGTTCATCCACGCTAACATGCAGTGAATAGCTCGTCCACGTTGACATGCAGTGTATAGCTCATCCACGCTGACATGCAGTGAGCAGTTCATCCACCTTGACATGCAGTGAACAACTCATCCACGTTGACATGCAGTTAGCAGCTCATCCACGCTGACATGCAGTGAATAGCTCATCCACTTTGACATGCAGTGAATAGCTCATCCACGCTGACATGCAGTGAATAGGTCATCCAAGTTGACATGCAGAGAATAGCTCATCCACGTTGGCATGCAGTGAATAGCTCATCCAAGCTGACGCGCAGTGAGCGTCGAGAGTACTGAGAGTGTCGAGAGTACTGAGTGTCGAGAGTACTTAGAGTGCCGAGAGTACTGAGAGTACTGAGAGTGTCGAGAGTACTGAGAGTGTCGAGAGTACTGAGAGTGTCGAGAGTACTGAGAGTGTCGAGAATACTGAGAGTGTCGAGAGTACTGAGAGCGTCGAGAGTACTGAGAGCGTCGAGAGTACTGAGAGTGTCGAGAGTACTGAGAATGTCGAGAGTACTGAGAGTGTCGAGAGTACTGGGAGTGTCGAGAGTACTGAGAGAGTCGAGAGTACCGGGAGTACCAGGAAGTGTTCTACGGCCTCCGCCACAAAGACGCTTTTGTGTGTGATGTTTGAGTAGCAAGTTCGTAGACCAGTGATAGTTCCTTGATGCCACTCCTTACCTGCCACTCCTTACCTGCCACTCCTTACCTGCCACTCCTTACCTGCCATTCCATACCTGCCACTGCTCATCTGCAACTATTTTCTTGCCTCTCCTTCCTTGCCGTGCTGTTTTCCCCGCCATTCCTCCCTAGTCACTCCTTACCAAAAAAGAAAAACATTACCGGTCTTCATTTCCACTACAAACATTGTAACAGATTGTCTTGCAAGAAATAATCCATATTATTGGAGTTAATATCGGAGATTGTGATGTAAATAGTTTAGAAGGCCGACAAGTTGAAGAATGAGACACTTGTGCAACATTCGCCAGCTAGTGGCTTCTTCAGTCCAACACATAGAAGAATGGTGGAAGATGAGGAAGAGAATGAGGTAATCTGTCCTTTAGCCTAGAGTCGTTGGAATCATTCCATCAGACTTTTTAAGGTTGATAAACCGGTCACATCGACTCCAGGATGAGGGACCGATTACCTCAAACTCCTTCTGATCTTCACCATTCTTCTTTGTATAGGACTGATGAAGCCACTGTGTGGCGCAACGTTTCCTCAATGAAGATACCAAAGTGATGCACATGTGTCGAATTTATCAACTTGTCTGTTCTCTGAACCATTTATGTACACGTCTTACCTATGTTGGGTAGCTTGTCTGTGTGTTATGACATCGATGTGGTTAACCTTATTACCTGACCCTGTCCACTGCAGTGTTCTGAGCTGATGGACTGACCACATCGACTCAAGGCTGAGGGACTGATTACCTCATTCTCCTCCTGTTCTTCAAGTTTATCCTTTGTATGGACTGATGAAGCCATTGTGTGGCGAAACGTTTCCTCGATAAAGATACCCAAGAGTTGCACATGTGTCTAATTTAACAACCTGGAGTTTACCTGGAGAGAGTTCCGGGGGTCAACGCCCCCGCGGCCCGGTCTGTGACCAGGCCTCCTGGTGGATCAGCGAAACGTTTCAGAAATAAAATTACCCAGCTGTTGCACATATGTCTTACTTATCAACTTGTCTGTATTTCATACCATTTTGAACATCATGATGTCTTTGTGGCCCAAGATCAGAATTCCGACTTGGCTAACTAACACGGAAAGCCAAACCCGATGATACAGAACTCGGTGTCTTAAAGATTCAGAAAACCTATAATTGTGTGTCATCTAACTAAAATGGGCTGACAGCAAGTCTTGTCAACCATAACGTGAGCTAAATTGTCCGTGAGCAAATGAGAGTCAGCGCCACTGATTGTACGAGGAGGGAAGAGTACGTAGCGCCAGCCTGGCTCAACAAAGGGTCGCCTCGAGAGCATTTTCTTCACAAGCCAGCGGAAGGCCTCGGTCAGATGACCATAAGCTCCAGCTCTGGGTCATCGTATGACCAAGACTCCCGTCAGAAAACACTTGTCCAGTGTCTTGACAAATCTGACCTAATCTAAACCAATAACAGATTCTTTTAGAGTAAACATCGATTTTTCAGATAAATTTTGAGCAAATATCTCAATATATGTTATTTAGGTTAGATTAGGTTTGGTTCAATTAGACTGTTATCTGTAATACCTGGAGTATAACCGGAGGGTATTCTCAGAGTCAAGGCGGCCCCTATGACCCTGGATCAGAGCCTGATCAACCAGGCTGTTACTGCTAGCCGCACGCAGAACGACGTAGGAATCACAGGCCAGATGGCCAGGTACTGACTCAAGGAGTCTGTCCTTATGCTTAATTTAACCACTTATAACATACTATCGCACCAGTAAACGTTGTTAATCATTAGAGGTAATGTAAACCTGTGACATTTGACCAGAAAACAGAGAACACATGTTAAAACAGTTACTAAGACAGTGAAAAACATGACTGTTCAAGATCCTTAAACAGTGATTCTGTGACTATTTTCCAGGGCTTTATTTTTTTATTCCTTTTGTTTTATATTTGATTTAGTATCATTGTGGTATGTCGTAACTCAGACTGACCTAACCTAAACTAGCCTATGATAGATGACGTAAATAGAAAAATCTTCTGAATTAAGAGATATAAATATATGTGATGAATCCATTGACGAGTCTATCTCAACAGTGACATAATGACTGTCTTTAGAAAGTTAGTCAGCTTTTGCAGACTGTTCCACTGTCACCTGCTGTTCTGCTGATGCGGGTTGATGCTCCTGTTGCGGCTCCTGCTTTCTTGATGATAAATTAGACACATGTGCAACTCTTGGGTATCTTTATTGAGGAAACGTTTCGCCACACAGTGGCTTCATCAGTCCATACAAAGGAGAATCTTGAAGAATAGGAGCCTGCTGCTCCTGCTGCTGTTGTGACTGCTGCTGTGATTGTGGCTGTTGCTGCTGTGGCTGTTGCTGCTGTGGCTTACTGCTGTTCCTGCTTTTAAGTTTTCTCCTAATACGGAAGTTCATGATCATACAGTTCCAGGGTATCGTTGCACTGACAAATACAGTATCATACAACATCATATAGTTCCAGGGTATCGTTGCACTGGCAAACACAGTATCATACATGATCATGCAGTTCCAGGGTATCGTTGCACTGGCAAATACAGTATCATACACGATCATGCAGTTCCAGGGTATCGTTGCACTGACAAATACAGTATCATACATGATCATACAGTTCCAGGGTATCGTTGCACTAACAAACACAGTATCATACATGATCATACAGTCCTACAAATTCCAGCTCTGTGTTTTCTGCGTTCGTCTCTTTCAGCTCTGTATATAACGGAAGACAAATATTCCAGATATCTGCTAAGTTGTCTTCTACCTGTGTTGTCTTCCACCTCTGTTGTCTTCCACCTCTGTTGTCTCCCACCTCTGTTGCCTTCAACCTCTGTTATCTCCCACCTCTGTTGCCTTCCACCTTTGTTGTCTTCCACCTCTGTTGTCTTCCACCTCTGTTGTCTCCCACCTCTGTTGTCTTCCACCTCTGTTATCTCCCACCTCTGTTGTCTTCCACCTCTGTTGTCTTCCACCTCTGTTGTCTTCCACCTCTGTTGTCTTCCACCTCTGTTGTCTTTCACCTCTGTTGTCTTCCACCTCTGTTGTCTTCCACCTCTGTTGCCTTCCACGTCTGTCGTCTTCCACCTCTGTTTTCTTCCACCTCTGTTGTCTTCCACCTCTGTTGCCTTCCACGTCTGTTGTCTTCGACCTCTGTTTTCTTCCACCTCTGTTGCCTTCCACGTCTGTTGTCTTCCACCACCGTAGTCATTAATCTCAGTAGTCTTCATCTACTCTACCTTCTTATTCTGTACCTTCTTATTCTGTTCTTTCTGGTTCTGTATCTTCCTGTTAGGTACCTTCTTGTTCTGTACCTTCCTGGTCTGTACCCTTCTGTTTTGTACCTTCTTGTTCTGTACTTTACTGTCCTATACCTTCTTGTTCTGTACCTTAAGTGGTTCGTCTTGCAGTGTTGAACCTTAAAGTGGTTCGTCTTGCAGTGTTGAACCTTAAAGTGGTTCGTCTTGCAGTGTTGAACCTTAAAGTGGTTCGTCTTGCAGTGTTGAACCTTAAAGTGGTTCGTCTTGCAGTGTTGAACCTTAAAGTGCTTCGTCTTGCAGTGTTGAACCTTAAAGTGGTTCGTCTTGCAGTGTTGAACCTTAAAGTGGTTCGTCTTGTAGTGTTGAACCTTAAAGTGGTTCGTCTTGCAGTGCTGAACCTTAAAGTGGTTCGTCTTGCAGTGTTGAACCTTAAAGTGGTTTGTCATGCAGTGTTGAACCTTAAAGTGGTTCGTCTTGCAGTGTTGAACCTTAAAGTGGTTCGTCTTGCAGTGCTGAACCTTAAAGTGGTTCGTCTTGCAGTGTCGAACCTTAAAGTGGTTCGTCTTGCAGTGCTGAACCTTAAAGTGGTTTGTCTTGCAGTGTTGAACCTTAAAGTGGTTCGTCTTGCAGTGTTGAGGCTTAAAGTGGTTCCTCTTACAGTGCTGAACCTTAAAGTGGTTCGTCTTGCAGTGCTGAATCTTAACTTGCTACTTGCCACATTCACTCCCTCGTAGCCTCGTAAAACTGGCGTGCCTCTCTTAAAACTTTCTACGTCCATATCATTCCAGTTCCTGACCACATTGTGGCTAATGAATTACTTCCTGACATGTCTATGTCTTATCTGTGTCTACAACTTCCAACTTTGCTCTCGAATACCTGTTTCTCGCTTCTCAAACATTATTTCCCTGTTTATTTCATAATTTCTCTGCGCTTTTGTTTTTGTTACTACGATCCCTTATAGGATCGTGTTGTATCGTATCTCCACTGGTTCCTCTTTCCTCTTATGTTATGAAGTTTAGTTCTCTTGGCCTCTCCTCATAATTCAACCCCTTGGCTCTGAAACTTCCTTGGTTGCATACCTCTGCACTTTCTCCACTTTGTTAAAATGCTTTGAATACGTTTTGTCAAGCCCTGATCCTCCCCGAGGCCTGGTCATGGAGTGGGCCCCGAGGCCCGGTCATGGAGAGGGCCCCGAGCCCTGGTCATGGAGTGGGCTCCGAGGCCTGGTCATGGAGTGGGCCCCGAGGACTGGTCATTTAATGGGCCCCGCGGCGGCGTTGATCACGGTAGTAACTCTTTTGCTGAAATTCCCTGCTTGTTGCACTTTCTCGTTCCCACAACTGTTCTTTTTGTCTCTGTCACGGCAATATAAAATGTCATATGCTATTGTATTAGATAATAAGAGTTTTTAATGATAAATTGCAAGTATTTGCATACCACTTGTGCCTTAATTTTCAATATTTTTAAGTGTGTCTCCACCCACGTCTATCCTTCGTTCCAGTAATTGATCTCTTTTATTGCATTTTTTCCTTTTCCTTCCTATGCTTCGATCTTTCCCTCTTTTTTGAATCTTGTTTTATCCGGCTGTTGTGTCAAGCATCGCGTCATGCATCACGTGCAGTATACACGGCTATTAATTTTCCATTTTTTTTTTTTTTACATTCTCACCTCTTGTCAGCTGTATGTTTTGACAGGTTTTATTGGCCTCCTGTCAGGAACTGCGCCTGATCTTCAACTGACATAATGCAAGAATGGACTGTCAGCACGCGGAAGTGTGACGCCAGGGTTTTCTCTCCGGCCTCGTGTTCAGTAGAGAGGCCAGCTGCTGCTGCTGCTACTGCTTCCTCGACCTCTCCTCCCACACACCTGGGAGGTACCACCAACCCTGAGCCAAAATATTGACGTCCTGGAGGAGTCCCCCACCTCACTTCCTCTTCACTCCACAGCCACAGCACCCAGGGAGGTGGGAGGATATGTATGACTATGTTATTCACTTCCAGACACACACACAAGCGCCATTAAACTAGAGACCAGTGTCGCTGACAATTACAGCACGTAAAGTCATGGAGAAGATTATCAGGAGAAGAGTAGTGGATCATCTAGAAAGGAACGGGCTCATACATGACATCCAGCACGGCTTCAGGGATGGAAAATACTGTATCACAAACATATTGGACTTCTATGACACGGTAACAGAAGAAAGACAGGAGATAAAGAGAGAGAGGGATAGGTAGACTACATCTTATTGGACCGTAAGAAGGCTTGCAACACAGTACTACACAAGAGACTTACAAAAGCTAGAGGAGCAGGTAAAAATAGCTGGGAAAGCATTGCAATGGATCAGGGAATACCTGATAGGATTATTATTATTATAATCAAAAAGAAGCGCTAAGCCACAAGGACTATACAGAATACCTGATAGGAGAGAAGCAATGTGACGAGCGGGGTTCCACAAGGGTCAATCTTTCGGCTGGTACTGTTTTTTTGTATATGTAAATGTTAAGATGGAAGGGATAGAGTCAGTGTCCCTGTTCGCAGACGATATGAAACAAATGAGGAGAATACAAGCAGACGAGGATCAGGTAAGTCTACAAGGAAATTTGAACAGGCTGCAAGCCTGGTCCGACAAATGGCTCCTGGAGTTTAACCCCACCAAGTGCAAAGTCGTGAAGGACAAAGAAGACCGCAGACAGAGTACAGGCTAGGGAGTCAAAAGCTGTAAAACTCATTCATGGAAAAGGATCTTGGGGCAAGCATTATACCGAGCACATCTCCTGAGGTGCACGTCAACCAAATAACTGTTGCAGCATATGGGCGCCTGGCAAACCAAAGACTAGAATTTCGACATTCAAGACTCTGTACACTATGCACGTCAGACCCATACTGGAGTATGCAGCACCAATGTGGAACCCACACCTGGTCAAGCAAGTTAAGAAATTAGAGAAAGTGCATAGGTTTGCAACAAGAGTAGTCCAGGTGCCAAAGGGCATGTCCTACGATGAGAGGTTAAGGAAACTCAACCTGACTACTACAGTGGAGGATAAGAGGGATAGGGAACACATGATAAAGACGCATAAAATACTGAGAAGAAGTGCAACAATCTGGAGAGTGATGTAGTGGAGGCAGGATCCATCCAGTTTTAAGAAGAGGTACAAGAAGGCTCATGGAGCAGGATCAGAGTGGACCTAGTAGCGACTAGCAAAGAGGCGGGGCCAGGAGCTGTGACTCGACCCCTGCAAACACAAATAGGGGAGTACGCACACATTTACAAGGCCGAGTAGATTATTATTATTATAATCAAGGGGGAAGCGCTAAACCCATAGGATTATACAGCGCCCAGGGGGGGATGTGGAAGGCATTCAGGCTTAATTCGGGGAACTGGAGCACAGATTCAATTCCCTAAATCAAGAGCCCCTCACCAACATCAAGGAACCTTCCATGAGGGGAAGGCCGAGTAGAACACATATAGACAGCACCAAATTTATTAAGATAAAATGACTTAAGAAATCGTAATGACACGATTGCAAATAAACCATACCCCCGGCCGGGGGTATGGTTTATTTGCAATCCAGCCCGTGGCTAACGCGACGGGCTGGAGTTTTGAGACTCTATGACCGCGGGTTCAATCCCGGCCGGGGGTATGGTTTATTAAGATAAAGCTTCGTTCAGAGAGCTTTGTCACAATGTATCGTTCAGAGAGCTTTATCACAAAGTTTCGCTCACTGAGAGCTTTATTAAATTATCATGTACTGATAAAGCTCTAAATGTGCAAGAATGGTATATAATACCGACAAGATGAAATTAAGACACATGTGCAACATCTGGGTATCTTTATTGTAGGCGTTTCGCCATCCAGTGGCTTTATCAATACAAATTCTAGGACATAACTAGAAGACAGTAGGACTATATACAAAAGATGAGGTAATCAGTCCCTCAACCTAGGAGTAGGTGCGAAGAGCACCGTAGTCGTGGAGATTCTGAAGCAGAAGCAAGGAGCCTGGCGCTTACATAGTAACGTCAGGTGTAGCAGACGAGGGCATAGACACTGGTAGGCGGGATTCCCCAGTGGAAGTAGGTCCTTCCCAAAGAGATGGGTTAGTTGTAGAAGTAGTTGTCGTAGCCGTGAAGCTGGCATGACCTTTATTAGAAGGACTTGCCTAGAATGGGCCTCTAGGCTTATTATTTTATTATATCGAATTATATCAGGTTAAATCAATTTCCACAGAGGAAGGGGGAGGCGTGCCCGACGGACTTTGTCCTGCACCAGACCATATAAACAAACGTAATTTTCTCGTTTATTTAACTAGAAAAACATTCATATTTTGTTTCCGCAGTTACTAATATTTTTCGTGTTGCGTAATGGCCCATTTAAAGATAAATTACTTTAACAGAGTTTTAACAGTATTGCCATTACATCAGCTGCAAAATTTACTGTGCAAATCTTTCATGAAATTTTTTTTTCCCGATACATCGGGATATGTTGCCCTCACTCACCTTCACATTCCACCACCAACTCTCATGCACTCACTCTCTTGCTCACTCACTTTCCTAACCTCTCAACCTCCCACTCACATGCCCACTCGTCATTATATCAGATGTAAAATTTACTGTGCAGATATTTCATGACTTTTTTTTATCCATGTTCATCGAGGTGTCCATCACTCTCTCTTCTATCATTTCACTCACTAACTCAAGCTATAGTGAAATGCTGGGATATACACTCCTTTGGGGCAAAGCATTTTCTTACAAAATTGTTAATCAGCAGCCACTGTGGAATCTGGAATGCCACCCCGAAGGGATGTCCAGGGACTGGAACGGCACCCCGAAGGGATGTCCAGGGACTGGAACGGCACCCCGAAGGGATGTCCAGGGACTGGAACGACACCCCGAAGGGATGTCCAGGGACTGGAACGGCACCCCGAAGGGATGTCCAGGGACTGGAACGGCACCCCGAAGGGATGTCCAGGGACTGGAACGGCACCCCGAAGGGATGTCCAGGGACTGGAGCGACACCCCGAAGGGATGTCCAGGGACTGGAACGACACCCCGAAGGGATGTCCAGGGACTGGAACGGCACCCCGAAGGGACGTCCTGGGACTGGAACGGCACCCCGAAGGGATGTCCTGGGAGAGGCTGCTGGATATCCTGCTGTTAACAGATAAGTACTGATTGCTATTTGTTTGTTTCATGCAGGAAAGTGTACTTATCTAATCAGTTCTCCACAAACAAGGAAATGATGATGATGACGATGCAAGGGGTGGGAGAAGGTGAGTGGAGAGACATAGGCAGCTGCCATGATGGGAAAAGCAAGGGTAAGAGTGGTGGCCTGTTACGTAGGAGCATGTGTGGGGACAGTGTGGGTAGTGGAAGTGTGAAGGTGGATGCATTTTCATATCTGTTACAGATGCAAGATAAGTCAAGAGGCTAGAAACACTGGTAGTTATTAACAACAGCCAACACGGTTTCAGGGATGTGAAATCCTGTCACAAACCTACTGGTGTTCTATGACAGGGTGGCAGCAGTAAGACAAGAGAGAGAGAGGGAGTGGGTAGATTGCATTTTCTTGGACTGCAAGAAGGCATTTGACACAGTTCCACACAAGAGATTAGTGCAAAAACTGGAGGACCAGGCAGGGATAACAAGAAAGGCACTACAATGGATCAGGAAATACCTGCTAGGAAGACAGCAGCAAGTCATGTGGGGTTCCACAGGGGGCAGTCCTAGAACCGGTGCTGACGAAAGGAATAGACTCAGAAGTGTCCCTGTTTGCAGATGGTGTGAAGTTGATGAGAAGAATTCAATCGGACGAGGACCAGGCAGAACTATAAAGGGATCTGGACAGGCTGCAGGCCTGGTCCAGCAATTGGCTCCTGGAGTTCAACCCCACCAAGTGTAAAGTCATGAAGATTGGGGAAGGGCAAAGAAAACCACAGAGTACAGTCTAGGGGTCCAGAGACTACAAACCTCACTCAAGGATAAAGATCTTGGGGTGAATATAACACCAAGCCGTGGGGGCGTTGACCCCCGGAACTCTCTCCAGGTAAGCACATCTCCTGAGGTGCACATCAACCAAATAACTGCTGCAGCATATGGGCGCCTAGCAAACCTAAGAATATCATTCTGCCATCTTAATAAGGAAGCGTTCAGGACCCTGTATACTGTGTACGTTAGGCCCATATTGGAGTATGCGGCACCAGTTTGGAACCCACACCTAGCCAAGCACGTAAAGAAACTAGAGAAAGTGCAAAGGTTTGCAACAAGACTAGTCCCAGAGCTAAGGGATATGTCCTATGAGGAAAGGTTAAGGGAAATCGACCTGACAACACTGGAAGACAGGACAGATGGTGGGACATGATAACGACATATAAAATACTGAGAGGAATTGACAAGGTGGACAGACAGAATGTTCCAGAGATGGGACACAGTAAGTTGAAGACTCAGATGAATCACAGGGATGTTAGGAAGTACTTCTTCAGTCACAAGGTAGTCAGGAAGTGAAATAGTTTGGGAACCAATGTAGTGGAGGCAGGATTCATTCACAGCTTTAAGCAGAGATATGATAAAGCTCATAGTGCAGGGAGAGTGACCCAGTAGCAGCCAGTGAGGGGATGGGGCCAGGAGCTATGACTCGACCACTGCAACCACTAGGTGAATACACACACACACACACACACACACACACACACACACACACACACACACACACACACACACACCCACACACATATATATACATATATATTATACATATATTACATATATATATATATATATATATATATATATATATATATACATAAGAACATAAGAAAGGAGGAACACTGCAGGAGGCCTGCTGGCCCAGACTAGGCAAGTCCTTTACAATTCATCCCACTAACAAAACATTTGCCCAACCCAATTTTCAATGCCACCCAAGAAATAAGCTCTGATGTGAAAGTCCCACTCAAATCCAACCCCTCCCACTCATGTACTTATCCAACCTAGATTTGAAACTACCCAAAGTCCCAGCCTCAATAACCCAACTAGGTAGACTGTTCCACTCATCAACGACCATATTTCCAAACCAATACTTTCCTATGTCCTTTCTAAATCTAAACTTATCTAATTTAAATCCATTACTGCGGGTTCTCTCTTGGAGAGACATCCTCAAGACCTTATTAATATCCCCTTTATTAATACCTATCTTCCACTTATACACTTCGATCAGGTCTCCCCTCATTCTTCGTCTAACAAGTGAATGTAACTTAAGAGTCTTCAATCTTTCTTCATAAGGAAGATTTCTAATGCTATGTATTAATTTAGTCATCCTACGCTGAATGTTTTCTAACGAATTTATGTCCATTTTGTAATACGGAGACCAGAACTGAGCTGCATAATCTAGGTGAGGCCTTACTAATGATGTATAAAGCTGCAGTATGACCTCTGGACTTCTGTTGCTTACACTTCTTGATATAAATCCCAGTAATCTATTTGCCTTATTACGTACGCTTAGGCATTGCTGTCTTGGTTTAAGGTTGCTGCTCACCATAACCCCCAAGTCCTTTTCGCAATCTGTATGGCTAAGTTCTACATCATTTAACTTATAAGTACTAGGGTTATGGGTACTCCCATATACCATATATATATATATATATATATATATATATATATATATATATATATATATATATATATATATATATATTATTATCACACTGGCCGATTCCCACCAAGGCAGGGTTGCCCGAAAAAGAAAAACTTTCACCATCATTCACTCCATCACTGTCTTGCCAGAAGGGTGCTTTACACTACAGTTTTTAAACTGCAACATTAACACCCCTCCTTCAGAGTGCAGGCACTGTACTTCCCATCTCCAGGACTCAAGTCCGGCCTGCCGGTTTCCCTGAACCCCTTCATAAATGTTACTTTGCTCACACTCCAACAGCACGTCAAGTATTAAAAACCATTTGTCTCCATTCACTCCTATCAAACACGCTCATGCATACCTGCTGGAAGTCCAAGCCCCTCGCACACAAAACCTCCTTTACCCCCTCTCTCCAACCTTTCCTAGGCCGACCCCTACCCCGCCTTCCTTCCACTACAGACTGATACACTCTTGAAGTCATTCTGTTTCGCTCCATTCTCTCTACATGTCCGAACCACCTCAACAACCCTTCCTCAGCCCTCTGGACAACAGTTTTGGTAATCCCGCACCTCCTCCTAACTTCCAAACTACGAATTCTCTGCATTATATTCACACCACACATTGCCCTCAGACATGACATCTCCACTGCCTCCAGCCTTCTCCTCACTGCAACATTCATCACCCATGCTTCACACCCATATAAGAGCGTTGGTAAAACTATACTCTCATACATTCCCCTCTTTGCCTCCAAGGACAAAGTTCTTTGTCTCCACAGACTCCTAAGTGCACCACTCACTCTTTTTCCCTCATCAATTCTATGATTCACCTCATCTTTCATAGACCCATCCGCTGACACGTCCACTCCCAAATATCTGAATACATTCACCTCCTCCATACTCTCTCCCTCCAATCTGATATTCAATCTTTCATCACCTAATCTTTTTGTTATCCTCATAACCTTACTCTTTCCTGTATTCACCTTTAATTTTCTTCTTTTGCACACCCTACCAAATTCATCCACCAATCTCTGCAACTTCTCTTCAGAATCTCCCAAGAGCACAGTGTCATCAGCAAAGAGCAGCTGTGACAACTCCCACTTTGTGTGTGATTCTTTATCTTTTAACTCCACGCCTCTTGTCAAGACCCTCGCATTTACTTCTCTTACAACCCCATCTATAAATATATATATATATATATATATATATATATATATATATATATATATATATATATATATATATATATATATATACTTATTCTTTTTAGTAATTATTACAGGAAAAGGGGTTACTAGCCCATTGTTCCTGGCATTTTAGTTGACTTTTACAACACGCATGGCTTACGGAGGAAAGATTCTTATTCCACTTCCCCATGGATATAAAAGGAAAAGTACTAAGAACAAGAACTAAGATAAAATCAAAGAAAACTTGGATGAGTGTGTATAAATAAACGTGTACATGTATGTTTAGTGTGACCTAAGTGTAAGTAGAAGTAGCAAGATGTACCTGTAGCTTTGCATATTTATGAGACAGACAAAAGACACCAGCAATCCTACCATCATGTAAAACAATTACAGGCTTTCGTTTTACACTCACTTGGCAGGACGGTAGTACCTCTCTGGGTGGTTGCTGTCTACCAATCGTGCGTGAGCGTGTTAGATAGGAGTGAATGGAGACAAATGGTATTTGGGACCTGACGAGCTTTTGGTGTGAGCAGGGTAATATTTAGTGAAGAGATTTAGGGAAACCGATTATTTTATATAACCGGACTCGAGTCCTGGAAATGGGAAGTACAATGCCTGCACTCTCAAGGAGGGGTTTGGGATATTGGCAGTTTGGAGAGATATATTGTGTATTTTTTATACGTATATACTGTAAAGAGTTTTTATGAGGATAGTGAGGCTCAGGTTAGGGTGTGTAGAAGAGAGGGAGACTACTTCCCAGTAAAAGTAGGTCTTAGACAGGGATGTGTAATGTCACCTTGGTTGTTTAATATATTTACAGATGGGGTTGTAAAAGAAGTAAATGCTAAGGTGTTTGGGAGAGGGGTGGGATTAAATTATGGGGAATCAAATACAAAACGGGAATTGACACAGTTGCTTTTTGCTGATGATACAGTGCTCATGGGAAATTCTAAAGAAAAATTGCAAAGGTTAGTGGATGAGTTTGGGAGTGTGTGTAAAGGTAGAAAGTTGAAAGTGAACATAGAAAAACAGTAAGGTGATGAGGGTATCAAATGATTTAGATAAAGAAAAATTGGATATCAAATTGGGGAGGAGGAGTATGGAAGAAGTGAATGTTTTCAGATAACTTGGAAGTTGACGTGTCGGCGGATGGATTTATGAAGGATGAGGTTAATCATAGAACTGATGAGGAAAAAAAGGTGAGTGGTGCATTGAGGTATATGTGGAGACAAAAAACGTTATTTATGGAGGCAAAGAAGGCAATGTATGAAAGTATAGTAGTGCCAACACTCTTATATGGGTGTGAAGCTTGGGTTGTGAATGCAGCAGCGAGGAGGCGGTTGGAGGCGGAGATGTCCTGTCTAAGGGCAAAGTGTGGTGTAAATATTATGCAGAAAATTCGGAGTGTGGAAATTAGGAGGTGTGGAGTTAATAAAAGTATTAGTCAGAGGGCTGAAGAGGGTTTGTTGAGGTGGTTTGGTCATTTAGAGAGAATGGATCAAAGTAGAATGACATGGAGAGCGTATAAATCTGCAGTGGAAGGAAGGCGGGGTAGGGGTCGTCCTCAAAAAGGTTGGAGGGAGGGGGTAAAGGAGGTTTTGTGGGCGAGGGGCTTGGACTTCCAGCAAGCGTGCGTAAGCGTGTTAGATAGGAGTGAATGGAGACGAATGGTATTTGGGACCTGACGATCTGTTGGAGTGTGAGCAGGGTAATATTTAGTGAAGGGATTCAGAGAAACCGGTTATTTTTATATAGCTGGACTTGAGTCCTGGAAATGGGAAATACAGTGCATGCACTCTAAAGGAGGGGTTCAGGATATTAGCAGTCTGGAGGGATATGTTGTGTATCTTTATAGGTATATGCTTCTAAGTTGTTGTGTTCTGAGCACCTCTGCAAAAACAGTGATTATGTGTGAGGTGAAAGTGTTGAATGATTCTGAAAGTTTTTTCTTTTTGGGGATTTTCTTTCTTTTTGGGTCACCCTGCCTCGGTGGGAGACGGCCGACTTGTTAAAAAAAAAAAGTATATATATATACCAGTGGACCCTCGACCAACGATATTAATCCGTTCCTGAGAGCTCATTGTTAGTCGAAATTATCGTTAGTCGAGTTAATTTTCCCCATAAGAAATAATGGAAATCAAATTAATCTGTTCCTGACACCCCGAAGTATTGAAAAAAAAAATTTTACCACATGAAATATTAATTTTAATACACACAAACTGAAGAAGACATGTACAATTACATGACACTTACCTTTATTGAAGATCTGGTGATGATTGATGGGATAGGAGGAGGGGAGAGTGTGGATGGTGTTAGTGTTTAGAAAGGGAATCCCCTTCCATTAGGACTTGAGGTGTTAAGTCCTTTTCTGGGGTTACTTCCCTTCTTCTTTTAATGCCACTAGGGCCAGCTTGAGAGTCACTGGACTTTTGTCGCACAACATATCTGTCCATAGAGCTCTGTACCTCCCGTTCCTTTAAGATTTATCTAAAATGGGCCATAATAGTCACAAGCATGGCTTGCAATAGCTGTGTTAGGGTGATTTTCATCCATAAAGGTTTGCAGTTCAACCCACTTTGCACACATTTCCTTAATCTTTAAAGTGCTCACAATGGATTCCACAACTGGCATAGGTGTCTCAGGGTTAGCCCCAAACCCTTCAAAATCTTTCTCAATTTCCATACTAATTCTCACCCTTTTTATCACAGGGTTGGCACTAGAAGCTTTCTTAAGGCCCATGGTGACTTATTTTGCAGGTGCAAATCACTAAAAATGCTGTGATAATATGAAATGCTCCAATTGTATGTTTGGATGCGACTGCGGTGACTGGCTTGTAAACACTGGCACCCAAGGGACAAGTGAGGTGCATTCAGGCCACACGTGGACGCGTCTTGAATGGAACGAATCGCGTTGGTCGAGTTTTTTAGTGCTAGTCGAGGCAAAATTTTTGCGTTAAAATGTATCGCTAGTCAGATTTAACATTATACGATGCCATCATTGGTCGAGGGTCCACTGTATATATATATACATATATATACATCTCCATGGGGAATTGGAACAGAATTCTTCCTCCGTAAGCCATGTGCGTCGTAAAAGGTGACTAAAATACCGGGAGCAAGGGACTAGTAACCCTTTCTCCTGTATATATTACTAAATTTAAAAGGAGAAACTTTTGTTTTTCCTTTTGGGCCACCCCACCTCAGTGGGATATGGCTGGTACGTTGAAAGAAGTATACAGTGGACCCCCACCTTATGATATTAATCCATTCCTGAAAGCTCATTGTATGCTGAAATTATTGTAAGGTGAATTTATTTTCCCCATAAGAAATAATGGAAATCAAATTAATCCATTCCTGACACCCCAAAGTATGAAAAAAAAAAATTTTTTAACCACATGAAATATTTATTTTAATACACACAAACTGACACTTACCTTTATTGACGATCTGGTGATGATTGATGGGATGGGAAGAGAGAAGTGTGTGGAAGTTGTTAATGTTTAGAAGGGGAATCCCCTTCCATTAGGACTTTAGGTAGCACATCCTTTTCTGGGGTTACTTCCCTCCTTCTTTTAATGCCACTAGGACCAGCTTGAGAGTCACTGGACCTCTGTTGCACAACATATCTGTCCATAGAGGCCTGTACCTCCCATTCCTTTATGATTTGTCTAAAGTGGTTCACAACATTGTCATTGTAATAGTCACCAGCAAGGCTTACAATAGCTGTGTGAGGGTGAGTTTCATCCATAAAGGTTTGCACTTCAAGCCACTTTGCACACATTTCCTTAATCTCTGAAGTAGGCAACTTCAATTTCTCTCTCCCCTCCTCCGAAGCAGTTTCCTCAGGTCTGGCCTCTTGCTGTTGAAGATGATCTTGCAGCTCATCAGTGGTTAGTTCTTCGCTGTCCTCCTCCACCAACTCTTCCACATCCTCCCCACTAACCTCCAACCCCAAGGACTTCCCCAATGCCACAATTGATTCCACAAGTGGCATACACTTCTCAGGGTTAGCCTCAAATCCTTCAAAATCCCTTTTGTCTACACATTCTGGCCACAGTTTCTTCCAAGCAGAGTTCAAGGTCCTCTTAGTCACTCCCTCCCAAGCCTTACCTATAAGGTTTACACAATTGAGGAAGCTAAAGTGATCTTTCCAAAACTCTCTTAGAGTCAACCGAGTGTCTGTGGTCACTAAAAAGCACTTTTGAAACATAGCTTTTGTGTAGTTTTTTTTTTAGTTTGAAATGACCTGCTGGTCCATGGGCTGCAGGAGAGGAGTGGTATTAGGAGGCAAAAACTTGACCTTAATGAAGCTCATGTCCCCAGAAAATCGCTCTGCCAAGTCTGAAGGATGACCAGGAGCATTGTCTAATACCAAGAGGCACTTAACCCTTTCAGGGTCCGTCCCGTAGATCTACGGCTTTACGTTCAGGGTCCAAACCGTAGATCTACGCCATGAGCTCAGCTCACTCTGATAAACTGTGAGTGGTACATTTGGGCCTAGATATGAGAGAATACATCTATATGGTATGTGTGCACCACATAAAACAGATCCTGCAGCACACTGTGTATAATGAGAGAAAAAAAATGAAATCATGATTTTTCGATTAAAACAGCAACTTTGCAGTGTTTTTTCGTATGTTTTTTATAGTTGTATTTGCGATTTCTTGGTCTCATTTGATAGAATGGAAGACATATTACAGAAATAGAGATGATTTTGATTGGTTTTAGCATTGGAAATGGCTTGAAATTGATCTCAAAGTAGCGGAAATGTTAAATTTTTGCCGATATTCAAGAGTAAACAAACGACCTCACAAGTCTAATACACGTCAGCTGGTGGGTCTAATATACATTCACAAATATGGTGATGATATTTATACAATTATTACAGTATTGCATAACAGTAAATCTTCTATTTTTTGGTGTGAATAAAAATTCATTATGTGAATAAAAAATCAAAATGGAATTTATTTGTAAAGCCTCAAAACATAACTAATGAACAGAGGAAATGTTAGTTTAGTGCCAGGAATGCCTACATTGTTCATTCTGGACCTTATTTTGAAATTGGAATATTTTGAACTTTGTGTTAAATTGGCCAAATTAACAATTTCCGATCACTTTATTTTGTAGTTGAAACAGTTGACTTGGCGATTTCTTGTGCTCAATCGATAGAATAGAAGTAATACTAGTGAAATAGCTAAGAATTTGGTTGATTGGAATAATGTAATTGGCCTAAAATGGGAGTCAAAGTCGGCAAAATCGCCGATTCGTAAATATCGCTGACACATCAAAATTCGCGAGAGCATAATTTCGTCAATTTTCCACCAAATTTCGTACTTTTTGTTTTATTACCTTCACAAAAAGATTCTCTACGATTTCATAAGAAAAAATAAAAATTTTTTTTTTTGAAAATTCTTGGACACTGGTGCGTGACTCCAGATTTGGGCCTTGGACCCTGAAAGGGTTAAGGTCCAATTTATTTTCCAGGAGGTAATTTTTCACAGTGGGGGCAAATGCATGGTGTAACCAGTCATAGAAAAGGTCCGGGGTGGCCCGGTGGCCTGGTGGCTAAAGCTCCCGCTTCACACACGGAGGGCCCGGGTTCGATTCCCGGCGGGTGGAAACATTTCGACACGTTTCCTTACACCTGTTGTCCTGTTCACCTAGCAGCAAATAGGTACCTGGGTGTTAGTCGACTGGTGTGGGTCGCATCCTGGGGGACAAGATTAAGGACCCCAATGGAAATAAGTTAGACAGTCCTCGATGACGCACTGACTTTCTTGGGTTATCCTGGGTGGCTAACCCTCCGGGGTTAAAAATCCAAACGAAATCTTATCTTATCTTATCTCTTATCTAGTGACCCATGCCTTACCGTTTGCCCTCCACATCACACACAAATTAGCCTTGAGGACATTGTTTTGCCTGAACACACTGAGAATTTCAGAGTGATGCACCAATAAAGGCTTCACTTTGCAATCACCACTAGCATTAGCACACATCAAGAGAGTAAGCCTGTCTTTCATAGGCTTATGTCCTGGGAGTGCCTTTTCCTCATGAGTAATGTAGGTCCTGTTTGGCATTTTCTTCCAAAACAGGCCTGTTTTGTCACAAACACTTGTTCAGGTTTTAGTCCTTCACTGTCTATGTACTCCTTGAATTCCTTCACATATTTTTCAGCCACTTTTTGGTCCAAACTGGCAGCCTCACCATGCCTTATCACATTATGTATGCCACTACGATTCTTAAATCTCTCAAACCAACCTTTGCTGGCCTTAAATTCACTCACATCACCACTAGTTGCAGGCATTTTTCTAATTAAATCCTCATGCAACTTCCTAGCCTATTCACATATGATCACTTGAGAGATACTATCTCCTGCTAACTGTTTTTTGTTCATCCACACCAATAACAGTCTCTCAACATCTTCGAGTACTTGCGATCTCTTATTCGTAAACAAAGTTGCACCTTTTGCAAGAACAGCTTCCTTGATTGCCACGATAGTAGCGATGGTTGATTGGGGTTTGGTATACAACCTGGCCAGCTCCGAGACACGCACTCCACTTTCGTACTTAGCAATTATCTCTTTCTTCATTTCCACAGTAATTTTCACCTTTTTTACCGCACGGTTGGCACTAGAAGCTTTCTTGGGACCCATGGTGACTTATTTTGCAGGTACAATCACTAAAAACGCTATGATATGAAATGTTCCGATTGTATGCGTGGATGCAACCGCACTGGCTGGCTTGTAAACACTGGCACCCATGGGGCAGCTGAGGCACGCTCAGGCCACATATGGGACGCGTCTCGGACGAATCGCGTGAGGTGAGTTTTTTAGCGTGAGGTGAGGCAAAATTTTTGCGTTAAAATGTATCGTATGGTGATTTTAACCTATGGTGATGCCATCGTAAGGTGGGGGTCCACTGTATGTATATATATATATCCTCTGTGTCCTTGTAATGTTTGTAACAGCTTGACAAAATTTCTAGAGTGTGAAACACTGCCACAATAAAATGTCACATTAGTTGCATCTGTGTCCACTTACCTAATATTTTGTCAGAAATTCTACAGAATTGACCAAGCCAGGCTCAACCAGTCACCAGAGGTGAGTGACCATAATGCTTGGAGTCCTACCCCTTTGACTGCCTGCCCTAAATCTGAAAAGCAGCTCCCAGTAACACTTCCATTATCCAAGGACACCCAAGGCCTCCCTGCATGGCTCAAGGTAAGCCAATTTACAAATCATGGCAGCACCACTACCAGGGTCCATGATGGAATGGGACTGATAATAATCCCTTCCCTTCCTGCCTAGGACCTGAAATTCACAAAGGGAAAATTTGTCCAAAGAGGCTGAATAGAGGGAAGGGGTGGGGGCATTTAGATTTGATCCAAGGAAGACGACAAGAGATTAAATTCCTAGGATCAAAAACCTTTTTGCCATTCTATGGGAAACCCCTTGATGAGGCCAGGTAACAAGATCAAACAGGATCATTAAGAAAAAAGATTAGGTTAGAAAACAAACATTTATATGAAACCTAGATTATGATTTTTTTTTTTTAACATGTCAGCCATTTCCCACTGAGACAGGGTGACCCAAAAAGAAAGAAAAAACTTTCATCATCAATCAACACTTTCACCATCACTCATACATAATCAGTCTTTGCAGAAGCGCTCAGATACGACAGTTTAGAAGTACGTACCTCAAAACTGCCAATATTCCAAAACCTTCCTGTAAAGTGCAGGCATTGTACTTCCCATTTCCAGGACTCAAGTCTGGCTAACCAGTAAAATTGACAGATAGCAGCAAAAGACTGGAGGCTAAAGAATGTAATAGGTTATGAATTTTTGTTTTTTTTTTTTCAACACGTCGGCAGTCTCCCACCGAGGCAGGGTGATTATGAATGTTATAATTAAATTAAATATTACTGAGCATGTTTTAATACAAAAGTTCTTCCACACTTTTGTTTTAATCACTGGTAACATGGATATATTAGGTTCATATTATCTGCGCTAAAAAGGTATAAATATAAAATAATGTATCCACAATATTCAACATATTCCATAAGACAACAAAAAAAGCAATATTACACAATTAAAACAGAGCAATATTAAATTATTCAGTATTACACATAAATACATATATATATACATAGTACATGCCATGCTGAAGCCTTCACCATTATACTTGAAATTTTTTTTTTACCTCTAGATCATTATTTGAATGCAGAGTGAAAAAAATATTTTAAGAGCCTTGGCATTCCTATTACTAGTACACAATTCTTCAGCACACATGGTGAAGTCTTACTCTCACATATATGTACTGACTGCCAGCTATTATTAACCACCACATACATACAGTACATTTTTATTTCATCATAGCATTTTAAGTGTCCATGCCTTGTATATTTTTTTTATATTATGCATTTGCTAGTTACCATAATACCTGCAACTGTTGAAAAGCATACACTAGGTCTCTAACTTACAAACAAGTAGAGTCAGACTTTTTATTTTACAAATGACTGGTTTGTATAGAAAACAATTATTATTATAATCAAAAAGAAGCGCTAAGCCACAAGGGCTATACAGCGCTGCAGGGTAGGGAAGGAAGCGAGGGTATTAGATGGCAGAAGGGAGGAGGGATGATCAGGTTACAGAAAACAGCGGGGCAGGGGATAGTACGGGGGTAGAGGGTAGCAAGAGATTGAAGTAGAAAGGGCTGAAGGTATCAGAATTTGTGAAGTAAGTCAGTTGTCAAAAAGTCAATGAGAGAGTCTGGATGAAAGGTGGGTCCATCAGTGAGAAGGGAAGGTAAAGAGAGAGCAGCGGAGCGAAGACGACGACGGAGGTAAAATCTGCGTGCTCGTTGATAAAGTGGGCAGTCCAACAGAATGTGGCTGACTGATAATGGAACTTGGCAATTCTCACAGAGAGGAGCAGGGCGCCTCTCCATGAGATATCCGTGAGTAAGACGAGTATGGCCAATGCGAAGACGGGAGAGAGTAGTCTCCCAGCCTCGACACTGGTGATAAGAAGACGGCCAGTAACCTATACTCGGTTTAATAGATTGAAGTTTGTTGCCGAGCATAGTAGACCAACGTTGTTGCCAACGGGTGTGAAGTTGGGAAGATATTGCAGCAAAATAGTCCGTAAATGGAATACCTCTACATGAAACTGGTAGGTCATGTACTGCTGACCGCGCAGCAGTGTCTGCCTGTTCATTGCCCTGTACGTCAACATGACCAGGGACCCAACAAAAAACAATATCTTTATGCTTGGTAAAGATGCGGCGTAGCCAAAGTTGGATACGGAGGACTAAGGGGTGAGGTGCATCAAATTTCTGTATAGCCTGTAAAGCACTAAGGGAGTCTGAGACAACCACAAATGATGACACAGGCATAGATGCAATACGGATAAGTGCTGTAAGGATGGCATACAATTCAGCAGTAAAAATACTAGCCAAAGATAGTAAATGCCCTTGTACGACGCTGTCCGGAAACACTGCTGTGAATCCTACGCCGTCAGAAGACTTAGAGCCATCTGTGTACACAGGAATGGCATGAGAATGAGAGTAAAAGTGGTCAAGAAAAAGAGAGCGGGAAGCGACTGTAGACAGTTGGGCTTTCGAGCAAGGGAGAGAGAAAGAACAGACTCGAACAGCTGGAACTTCCCAGGGGGGTAGGGAAAAGTGAGATGCTACATGTACATAGAAAGGTGGCAATTGAAGAGAAGACAAGAGCGAATGAAGGCGAAGAGAGAAGGGACGGAGTAAACAGGGGCGGCGAACAAATAAAGAATGTCTACTAATATCAGTGACCATTCTATAAATGGAAGGATTGCGGAGATCATGAGAGCGTACATAGTAGCGAAGGCAATGGGCATCACGGCGATCGGATAAGGATGGAACGTTCGCTTCTGCATAGAGGCTCTCGACAGGGGAAGAGCGAAAAGCACCAAGGCATAAACGTAATCCTTGGTGATGAATGGGGTTAAGGCTAGAGAGAGTAGCAGGAGATGCCGCTGAATAGATCTGGCCACCATAATCAAGTTTCGATAAGATAAGGGTGGAATGTAGGCGAAGGAGGGTTCGACGATCAGCTCCCCATGAAAGATGAGCAAGGGTTTTAAGAAGGTTCAGCCGGCTGTGACAAGTTGCCTTCAGAGAGGTAATGTGAGGTTTCCAGGATAACCTACGATCAAAGAGGAAGCCCAGAAACTTGACTGTATCACGTTCAGGGATACGGGAGCCATAGAGGTACAAAGGATGATCGGAGATGATAGAGCGTCTAGTGAAAGTAATTTGGTGGGTTTTAGTGCTGGAAAATTTAAACCCACGTGTGGTGGCCCAATTGGAAACACGGTCGACTGCATGCTGGAGAGAAACTGTAATAAGGTGACAGTCAGCGCCTGCACAGGCAATAGCGAAGTCATCAACATAGAGTGATGACCAAATATTTGATGGAAGACTAGAGGCCAGATCATTAATAGCAAGGAGAAAAAGTGTTGTGCTCAGAACACATCCCTGGGGGACACCTTCAGCTTGGATAAAGTCCGGGGAGAGCACATTATTAACCCGAACACGGAAATGCCTGTCAGTTAAAAAGTTCTTAAGGAAGGATGGTAGATTGCCTCGAAGGCCTAAGGAGTGGGCTTGGGCTAAAATATTATACCTCCAAGTTGTGTCATATGCCTTCTCAAGGTCAAAAAATATGGCAATAACTGAGTGGTTATTCGCAAAGGCATTACGAACATACGTATCCAAGAGTAGTAAGGGGTCTATGGTAGAACGTCCCTTACGAAAGCCATATTGACGAGTGGAGAGACTGTTGTGTGTCTCTAAATACCACACTAAACGTCTATTTACTAGGTGTTCCATCACTTTGCAAACTGCACTGGTAAGAGCAATGGGACGATAGTGGGAGGTTTCATGTCCCGTAGTGCCTGGTTTGCGGAAAGGGAGAACAATGGCGGATTTCCACAGCTGTGGAAGAACTCCTTGTGACCAAATAAGATTGTAAAGGCGTAATAGGACTGCAAGGGCTGACTGATGTAAATGTTGTAGCATACGAATATGAATGTCGTCGGGCCCAGCTGCCGATGATCGGCAAGCTGAGTGTGTTGCCTCCAGTTCTTGAAGTGTAAAAGGCACATTATACTGTTCTTCTCTGAGAGAAGAAAAGTCCAAGGGTGCTAACTCTCTGGCAGACTTTGAGGAAAGAAATGAGGGGCATAGATGGAGTCCCTGAGAAATACAGACCAGATGATTGCCAATTTCATTGGCAACATCTAGTGGGTTTGCTATATCAACACTGACAACCCACAGAACAGGAGCCGGGTCAGGAGAATATTTACCACTCAGTTTTCGTACTTTTTTCCAGACTGCACTCATAGAGGAAGCAGAGGTGATGGTGGAGACAATCTCGCCAGCAAGTGCGTTTAGCGTCACGGATGACACGGCGAGCGATCGCACGCTTCTGCTTAAAATCAAGAAGTCTCTCTGTGGTTCTATTGTACCGGTACCTGCCCCATGCAGCGCGTTTCAAACGTACTGCACGAGCACAAGCAGGAGACCACCAAGGCACGCATTTCTGAGAATGCCTGCCCGAAGTTTGGGGTATAGAATGAGAAGCTGCGGTTAAAACGGAGGACGAGAAGAGGTGTAAAAGCTCATCGATGGAGGACGAAGAAGGAACCTCTCTAAAAACAGTTAGGTGTGAGTAAAGGTTCCAATTTGCCTGATCAAATTGCCAGCGTGGGATGCAAAGAGGTGGTGAATATGAAGGGGAAGTAAGAATGATTGGGAAATGATCGCTGTCATGTAAGTCCGGAAGAACAGACCAAGTGAAGTCTAATGCGGCGGAGGAAGAGCAGACTGAGAGATCGATGCAAGAGAGAGTGTGAGTCCGAGGATCAAAATGGGTGGGAGTACCTGTATTTAAAACATGGAGGGGGTGGGTGGCAAGAAAAGCCTCTAACTGAATGCCACGGGAATCACAGTGAGACACCCCCCCCCCCCAGAGGAAATGGTGGGCATTAAAATCACCAAGTAACAGAATCGGTGGTGGTAATGACGAAACAAGAAAGGCAATATCCGGAATAGATAATGCCTGAGAAGGAGAGAGATATAAAGAACAGAGCGTATACCACCTATGCAAGTGAATACGGGCTGCTGTGTAATGCAGCGAAGTACGAACAAATAGCTGATGGTACGGAATATCAGTGCATAGAAGAAGGGCACTTTCATTAAAGGTCCCATCAGGAAAAGGATCTGAAGAATACAATAAATTATAGCCTGAGATGGGAGAGATAACAGCAGAGTGTAATTTTGGTTCCTGTAAGCAAACACCAACAGGGGAAAACTGGGAGAGTAACATCTGAAGCTCACCCCGATTACCCCTGAGGCCGCGTATATTCCATTGTAACTAGGCCATGATTGGCAATGATAAAGATACCTGAAATCCGCAGGTAAGGGTTCCTACGGACTAGAGGGGTTAAAAAAGTCCACATGCGGAGGCAGTGGAAAACGTTCAAGCAGCGAAGGAACGGTGCGCTGTGAAGAAAGGAGTTGCGCAGATGGAGTAGAGGAGAGAGAAGGAGCGGAGGGTGGATCAGTGTCCATTGATGGTTTGGTCTCTGCAATATATTCAGAGATTGCGTCAAGTGTTTCAGAATTCAGAGACGTCGTATGGGAGACAATATTGGAAATGGTAGGGGGAGGATGAGTAAAGATTGGAACTGTAATGGACTGTACCAAGGTAGGGGGGGGGGCGAAAGGGTGGAGGGAACTGGAGAAGCGTGGAAGGGGACAGAAGAGGCAGAAACCTGGGAGGTGGCAGAAGAGGAAGAAACTTGGGAGGGAACAGGGGAGGAAGGTACAGTACGAGGAGGAGGGTGAACCTCTACACTTGTAACCGAGCCAGTGAGAGGGGGAGAACCAGGTACAGAGACAGGGAAGGGAAAATGAGGAGGTGGAAGATGGGTAGGAGGTGTTAACGGACCTTTTTTTGACTTTTGAGAAGTAGAGGGACGATTGGGAGGAGGTGTCATACGAGATCTCGTCGCTACTGAGGCTTGTGAGAGAGAACACGAAGAAGCAAGATCAGACTGAGACGTTGAAGTAGGGACGTCTGAGCCGAGGACAGCAAAAGAATTAGCTACAGGAGTGACTATGGGAGAGGTAACCACAGAGGTGGGTGCAGAAGATGGGATACCAGAAGTGGGGGGACGTTTTTAAACACGGGAATAAGAAACACGAGGTAGTCTCCTTTGGAGGCGGAGATGAGAAACTGCCATGGCATAAGGGAGACCTTCTGCCTCTTTGAGGTAACGGATTTCCCGCTCGTTTAAGTAGACTTGACAACGGCGAGAGTACGAAGGGTGAGCCTCATGACAATTAAGGCAAGAGGGAGGTCGATTGCAAGACGTATTAGAATGGTCATCGGCACCACAGACTAGGCATTCGGCGATAGATCTGCAATATTTCGCTGGATGGCCAAATCGCCAGCAATTTCTACACTGTTGCGGTGTAGGGATCACCTTTCGAACTTGTAACCGATGTCCTGCTACATAAACTGAGGATGGGAGTTCACGGCTGTCAAAAGTTAAACGAGCCACATTGCTAGGGTATCGTCTCCGCCCGCGGGCAGGAAGAACGTAAGTGTCTACCTTGAGGATTGGGAGATCTTGGAGTTCCAGCTGTTCATGAATGTCAGTGCCACATGTCTGGAAATTTTGTTGAACTATGGTATGGGGCAGAATGACGGTACCACTACAAGAATTGAGGGAATGATGCTTTTCAATAGTTACAGGAACAGTATCGATATGGGAAAGACGAGAAAGCTCATGAGCCTGGGTAGCATTCTGTACGGTGACGATGCGCGTACCGCTCTTAAGAGCATGAAAAGAAATATCTTTACCAACATGGAGTAGGAGTGCCTTGCCAATACTCTGGTCAGAAAGATAGGCAGTAGAGGAAGTCGGTCTTAAAGTGAAGAATTTAGTCCATTGTGCAGTCTGAAACTGAGCGTGGAAAGGTAGTGAAGGACGTGTCGATCTTTTCTGAGAAGAACGAGAAGGTGGAGAAGTATCATCAGCAGGTAATTGTCGTTGTCGTTTAGGCATGGGACCAGAGTTGGTCCAACGTGGAACGGGCCGGCGATTCGAAAATTGCCGCACCGTGGAGGGAGAGGCCGGAAGCATAGTCAGAGGAGAGCGAAGGTCAGATAAATCGAAGGAGTCAGTCGAGGCCTCAGTACCTGAAGCGGGTGAGGAAACAGCACCGACAAGAGGTACAGAGGCATGAGGAGTGTCCGAAGAGTGGTCCAAAGACGAGGCGGGGTCAGAACGGGGTGCGGTATCAAGAAGGGGCCCGGGGGTAGCAGGTTCATGGACTAGGGCTGCCATGGTTAGGTTACTTCTTTCTTTTTGCTTTTAAGAAAAAAAAAGAAAGAAGAAAATAAAATAAAAATAAAAAAAAGAATAAAAAAAAGGGGGGACCGGGGAGGGATAGTTCCTAGGAGGAATGAAAGGGCCAGAAATCTCCCTCTGCGCCCAAGAGGACCTCAGCACCGCAAGTAGCGCAGATGCAGCATGGAACCCGTGCCATACCCTACCCATCATGCCAGTAAACCGGCAATCCGGGATAGCAACCTCACATCTGCCGAGCTACCTCGGTGGACAAAAGAGAGGGCGGCCGGAAATCCGCCACAAAGCATACCTCCTTCGGCCACCACCCCCGGAATCCGAAAGGTGGCTTCCAGAGATACACCCGTCGCCTGAGAGACACCCAAAGCCACCCTCTGGGATACCAGAGAGGGATCAGGACATCCCCAGGCAATCCAGATTCCACGGCAAACTACGCCACCGCCAAGAACCTCAACGGAATGGGATGGACCCCGGTACCCTTTCCCCTGCCTAGGAACTAGCGTGCCTGTGGAGAAAAAAAAAAAAAACCAAAGGCCAAAAAGGAAGGGCAAAAGGGAGGGGTGGGGAGGAGGAGGAGGAAAGGAAAAAGGGGAGGATGGGATAGGGAACGGGGGATTGGGGGGTAATTAGGTTCGGTCTGAGGAAGTAGACCGACAGGTCTAATTCCTCAGACCAAGAGCCTCCTCACCACGCCAAGGAGCCCCCCTTGAAGAGGATAGAAAACAATAACACAAAGGATGACTATGTTATACACATTTGCAGTGGGGATGACTTGTTGCAAAGTTGATTAGTTCCTTAGTGCTCCAGCTGTAAATCCAGGTGTATGTACTGCATTTATAATTTATAGTCCTGTGTTTCTTCTGCTGCGCCACCATGTCTGCCGTTGTTTAACAGCACATTTTCTTCTGCTCGGTGACAGTAAAGCAAAACAAAAAATTTTCTATATGAAAGCTTCGGGTATTTTATTAAGGTCCTCAAAGGAGAAATGTATAGCATAAAGGTTTTCAAGAATATTCTACATACACATTTCATTTCTCAATACTAGAAATAGTTAGGTTACCAGAATACAATAATAGGAGTGCTATAAAAATACAGTATCTTTTACATATCACTATGAAAGTTTTAAGGATATTATCAAAGCATTGATGTAAAAAAAAATGTATTTACAAGTAAATAAAAATTCTAAAATTAAGATCTTTCATCTCAGTTGCAATACATCATCTAGACCTGTTCTTGAACAATATTAGTAAGCAACTCTGACTATTTCCTAGAGATGTATTTCAGATTTTCTTTGCACCCAGTTTCATGGGTCCAGCACGAGCTGCTCGTTTAGCTTCAATCTCTCTCTGTCTCTGTTGCTTCTTTTCTTCCCGTTGTCTACGCTGCTCATCTCCTTTGGTACCAAGGTTACTAAGCACTGAAAGAAAAGACACTCAGATGACTAATTATAATATTTTTTTGAGGATAGTCAACCAAACACTGAAATATATGAAGTTATAGTTTCTCATGTTACAAATTATTATATTGCAGAAAAGCACTAAACTATGCAAATCATTCAGCAGTGAATAGCAGATGAGGTGGATGGTAAGATGGAATGATGTGCAAACAAATACTGGAAATGAGCACAAGGGTAAAGAGGGGACATCATGACAGTGCAGAAAATCACTTTCAATTAAAACATAGAGATTCTACATTAAACGTTAAGACTGTCAGAGAGGAGGAAAAAAAAGTATGTATATTGAATCAGAGGTAAAAAGCAAAGTTATTGTGCATTCTGATAAACAGTACAATCAAAAGATGTTGCAAAGTCAACAAGATGACAATTTCACAAGAGAAACACTGAGTGCTTCCCAATAAGATGACCATGTGAGAGTCTGGTGTGACCAATGTTTCCTACAACCAACAGCATCACAGGCAGGATAGCCAGAATCCCAGTTGTAATTTGAATAATTACTAACTCCGGTACAAAAAGAAAATGACAACAACACGTAAGAGAGGTGAAAGTGTATAAACTTAGGGAGGAGGAAGTTAGGGTGAGATATAAGCAACTATTGGCAGAAAGATGGGCTAGTACAAGTATGAGTAGTTGGGGGGGGGGGGGGGTTGAAGAGGGTTGGAATAGGAACAGAAGGTTTCATCAGTGGCTTCATCAGTCCAATACAAAGAGGAAGGCGTAAGGAGAGGAGGAGAATGAGGTAATCAGTCCCTCAGCCTGGAGTCGATGTGTTCAGTCCATCAAGAATTGATGGTTGGGAAAAGGCTGCGCCTTCGCTGTTTTAAGGGTGTGAATACCTTACGAGTCCATTATTATGCTAGCAAAAGGGCACGGGGTTTCTCCAGGAACAGCTTTCCTGATTAGTTTCGCAAATATTTTGTACCAGTAACTTGTGCCCAGCGCAGGGAAGCCAGACTGGATGCCAAGTGAAAGATTTTGGTATTCCTTGACAACTGTTCCACTCATCCTCCACCTGAACTTCTCATCAAAAAATAATGTTTATGGCATGTATTTTCCCCCAAATGAGACTTCATTAATTCAGTCATGTGGCCAAGGCATCCTTAGATCAATGAAGACAAAATATAAAGACAATTTCCTGAACAGCATGCTGGCAGCTGTGAAAAGAGGTGTGGGTGTGGAGAGCTTCGATATGCAGCTGACAATTCCATGAATCATGTAACTAAAGACACCCTTGCACATGCCTGGCACAACCTCTGGTCTGCAACTATGATGAGTGATGATGATGGACAAAGTGATGAGTTTAAAAAATAATGAATGTCAAGTGAGAAAAAGATGATAGATTTCCTTACATATGCAACAGTATACCTTCAGAGTTTATCAGCAACCTGGAAGAAGTGGATATCAAAGAAGTTTTTGACATCGACACTGATGCTCCTGTTGTTCATTCAGTGACTGATGGTGAAATAGGTAAAATGGTTTTGAATCAAGGTAATCTTGACGATAATAGTGATGATCATGATGACATTTTAACACAGTGGAAAAGATGCCGACAGTGGTGAAAATGTGTGACAGACTTATTGAAGGACTAGAGCAGCATGCATTCATAACAGAACAAGAAACCAGGTCAGTGCATAAAATCAAGGAGAGACTGCTACAACAAAAACAATTGCTATTCAAGCAGATGGCAATGGAAGAAACATTAAAAAATAGCCATCTAGCAGAGTGTTTCTCTTCCCTAGGACATCAACTTCCAAGTCCCTCAACTGCTTCTGATGTTCTTCAAAGTGTTGTATTCAATGATGTAACCTCTCCCTCAAGCTTCTCACACCTGGCATAGTTGTAGTGTCTGGAACTGCATTTATCTTCTTTTTGTAAGAAGTTATGTTTTTTTGGTACAGTAACTGTACAGTACAGTACAGTGGACCCCACGTTTCGTTGGCCATGACTTTCGTAAATCCGACTTTTGGCAAGTTTTTTTGCCAAAATTTAGCTTCGCAGTTCGTGATTGGACTCGTGATTCGGCGACCGTCCGGTACACATTCGCCTGTCAGCGCACACACAAAGCCAGTCTCCCACACCATTCACACTCAGTGTGCCACTGCTTACCAGCGCGTGACCATCACCCCACGAGTTCATACATTTCATAATCCATTGTTTTTTGTGCTTGCAACTGCAAAATAAGTCACCATGCGCCCAAGGAAAGCTAGTGCCAGCCCTTTGGTAAAGAAAGTGAGGAACACGATCGAATTCAAGAGAGAAATCATTGAAAAATATGAGAGTGGAGTGCGTGTTACAGAGTTTGCCAGGATGTATGGCAAACCCCATTCAACCATCACTTCGATCATGGCGATGGGAAAGGAAATAAAGCGTGCTGTTGTTGCAAAAGGGGTAGATATGCTGACAAAAAGAGAGATCGCAAACTCTCGAAGAAGTGGAAAGGTTATTGTTGGTGTGGATTACCCAAAAACAGTTAGCAGGAGATAGTATTACGCAGTCGATAATGTGTGAAAAGGCAAGGCAGTTGAATGACGATCTCGTAAAGAAAATGCCTGCAACGAGTGGTGATGCTTGTGATTTTAAGGCCAGCAAAGGTTGGTTTGAGAGATTTTCAGAGTGATTTTCAGAGCGATAAACCAGTAAAGGCTTCACTTTGCAATCCCCACTAGCATTACTACAAAACATGAGAGTTAGCCTGTCTTTCATAGGCTTGTGTCCTGGGAGTGCCGTTTCCTCCTGTGTGATGAAGGTCCTCTTTGGCATTTTCTTCCAAAAGAGGCCTCTTTTGTCACAACTGAACACTTGTTAGGGTTGGAATTCTTCCGTGTCTATGTACCCCTTAAACTCCTGTACAAAGTTCTCAGCCGCTTTTGTGTCAGAACTAGCAGCCTCACCATGCCTTACCACACTGTGTATGCCACTACGCTTCTCGAATTTTTTGAAACAGCCGTTGCTGCCCTTAAATTCACTAACATCAGCACTCATTAAACCTTTGAAGAAGAGTTTCGAGAGTTTATCTACTCTCCGAGCCCAGCCATGGGCCAGGCATTTTCTTTACGAGATCAGCATGCAACTGCTTTGCCTTTTCCCAAATCATCGACTGCACAATACTATCTCCCGTTAACTGTTTCTCGTTGATCCAAACCAACAACAATTTTTCGACATCTCCCAGTGTTTGTGATCTCTGTTTTGTTATCACTTTTACCCCTTTCACAACATCAGCTTCCTTGATTTTGTTTTTCTTTGCTACGATGGAACTGATGGTTGATGAAGGCTTGCCGTATATCCTCGCGATGTCAATCACACGTAAGCCACATTCACATTTTTCAATGATTTCTTTCTTTAATTTTGTGTTTCTCACCTTCTTTACCAAAGGACTGGCACTAGCAGCTTTGTTTGGGCCCATGGTGGCTTATTTAGCAGCCACACAGAATAAACAAGTGCCAGAAACAATGAATTAATATGAAATAATTCCTATGAGCATGTGCGACAATGTTCACTCACCCATAAACAAAGCCACACTGCCTCCTCAGAATGCGTGTGTCAATGGTTGTGTGCACGGCACACAGACAAGTACTGTACCACCAACGAGAATGGAGGAAAGCAACAAAAACAGAGCCAATATTTTTACTGTACTACCGACAAGAACGGAGGAAAGCAACGAAAACAGAGCCAATAATTTTATGGAAAAACCTGGCGATAATGGAAATCAGTAAAAACAGAGCCCAACGAAAAGGGAGGGTCCACTGTAAACTCACCAAATGAAAAACAATATCCACTTAGGAACAAATAAAGAAAAGCTTCAGTTTACCTGGAGTGTCCTGGTCTCCCCATTCATCCCAGCCACTGGTAGGTGAAGTCTTGCTGGGAGAGACAACATGAGAAGATGATCTCGACACCACACCTCGACTCACACCCTAAACAAGATATTTGTTATACATTAGCTCTTCTACTAGATCCTTAGAGAATTTTAAACAATTTTGCAATATAAATGATATATCAACATAATTTTTCACACATTTAAAGTGTCAACACAAATGCAGCACAGAATTTTTGTTAATAGGAACTTCATACATATCATATTCTTTCACAGTAGTGGCTAGAGGTTCTAGCAATAATAAGTAGAGGCGAGGAGATACATAAATATAGTGGTTTGAAGTTCTGGTTGCAACATTAGGTAGAGATATTTTGTACAAGTAATGGCTTTACTATGCACACACATGCTCTGATGTTTATACAAGTAATGGCTTAATCACGTACAGAGGTGCAGTAATGTTACTCTGCTTGCACACGTACTAAAGTCTGTACAAGTAATGGCTTTACTTTGTTAGACAACAACCTTCATGAGAGTTATGCTCCTGAAAAACATAAGAACATAAGAAAGGAGGAACACTGCAGGAGGCCTGCTGGCCCAGACTAGGCAGGTCCTTTACAATTCATCCCACTAACAAAACATTTGCCCAACCCAATTTTCAATGCCACCCAAGAAATAAGCTCTGATGTGAAAGTCCCACTCAAATCCAACCCCTCCCACTCATGTACTTATCCAACCTAGATTTGAAACTACCCAAAGTCCCAGCCTCAATAACCCAACTAGGTAGACTGTTCCACTCATCAACTACCCTATTTCCAAACCAATACTTTCCTATGTCCTTTCTAAATCTAAACTTATCTAATTTAAATCCATTACTGCGGGTTCTCTCTTGGAGAGACATCCTCAAGACCTTATTAATATCCCCTTTATTAATACCTATCTTCCACTTATACACTTCAATCAGGTCTCCCCTCATTCTTTGTCTAACAAGTGAATGTAACTTAAGAGTCTTCAATCTTTCTTCATAAGGAAGATTTCTAATGCTATGTATTAATTTAGTTATCCTACGCTGAATGTTTTCTAACGAATTTATGTCCATTTTGTAATACAGAGACCAGAACTGAGCTGCATAATCTAGGTGAGGCCTTACTAATGATGTATAAAGCCGCAGTATGACCTCTGGACTTCTGTTGCTTACACTTCTTGATATAAATCCCAGTAATCTATTTGCCTTATTATGTACGCTTAGGCATTGCTGTCTTGGTTTAAGGTTGCTGCTCACCATAACCCCCAAGTCCTTTTCGCAATCTGTATGGCTAAGTTCTACATCATTTAACTTATAAGTACTAGGGTTATGGGCACTCCCAAGCTTCAGAACCTTGCATTTATCTACATTGAACTGCATCTGCCACTTTTCTGACCAAGAATAGAGTTTGTTTAAATCCTCCTGAAGTTCCATAACATCTACGTTTGAATCAATTTTCCTACCTATCTTTGTGTCATTGGCGAATTTGCTCATATCACTAGTAATTCCCTCATCAAGATCATTGATATATATTATAAACAACAACGGGCCCAAGACTGATCCCTGTGGAACGCCACTTGTTACAGATCCCCACTCGGATTTAAAAAGATCCCCACTCGGATTTAAAATGGAGCTATATGTGTGAAAGAGCAATGGGTGGAGTGAACAACTTATAGGGAAAACTGGGTTACATTATATGCCACCTCCAAAAAAAGAAAACTTATTTTAAATACACAATTCACATGAACTGATAAAATAAGTATTGTACAATGGTTTTAAAAGGAATTCAGATGTTATGGAGGTGGGAAGTACAGTGCCTGCACTCTGAAGGAGGGGTGGGCATATATGCAGTTTGGAAGGGCATCCGAGCTGCAGTATTGGTGCACCTCTGCCAAGACAGTAATGGCTCATGAAATCGTAATAACATGACTGCAACGAAACCATGGTACAGGTGGGGTTAGTGTTCCATTGCAGCTATCAAGGAAAAGTTTCAGAGAAATACAGTAGTGTACTGTATAAATGTTTATACAGTACACCACCATATAAACATTTAAAAATAAAGTAAAAATGTTATAAATGGCACAAAGGTGGCATTAAAAAAATATCTAAGGCAACTGACACAAATCCACCACCAGTACAGTATGCTCCTCACTTAACCACCAATTCACTAACTGACCTACTCTAAGGAATGCAACTCTGTTGTTAAGTGAGGAGAGGCTGCATTTATAGTAGGCACAGTAGTATGAGTGCATATTGTGAACATACATTAAGTTTAAGTTGGCACAGTGGCTTTTTTTTTTATTACTGACTTTAGGTGACTTAACCTAGCAAAACCTAATAAAATCAAACAATGTGATGACAATTACCTTATTTTCTGGCTGCTCCTTACGTGGACTGATGTCAGTGGAGAAGTGTGGTGTAGCCAAACTGGGCTACAAATGAAGTGGATAATTGGGGTTCATAGACAGAAGTGAATGGCTGATGGGGTTTATGATCTGAAGTGAATGGCTGTGGGTTGAAGTGGGTGGCTGGAGTTCATGTTCTTAAGTCAACACAGAACTGTTATTTATAGGAGCCCTCAAGCATTGTCATGCATCTCTTCTGTGTATTAGCCAGTGGTATGGCATCACTGACTGTTCCAGCAACTGCTTCAGAGCAGTGCTTCTAGATGTGTCAGGGTACTCTTCCAAGAAAAAGTCAGCAAATTTAGCAGCAATGTAGAACTGCTCACCTAACTGTTGTTGTGTTAACCATTTCCCTGCAGGCTCTTCTTCCTCATCCAATGTCTGATTCCCTTCTATCTGCCCCAAACTTCAATTGCTAGTGCACTCAGTTCACATGCTGAGGTCCATGGTTTGATCCCTGATATGGGTGAAAAGATCAGAACTTGTTTCCTTAAGACACCTGCTGTGCCTGTCCCTGTTCACCTATCAGTAAAACAGGTACCTGGGAGCTAGTAGAATGGTGTGAGTCACATCCTGGGACAAAACTGACCTAATTTGCTTGAAATGCTCTTCAAAACAAGGGGCTTTCAATACAGTAGTATGTCACTGATGTCAGATAGGTCTGTATAAGTTGTACATGTAGTTGTAGAAATAAAGATTATTATTTTTATTATAATTGAGCTCCACTTGCTGCATATCTTCAAAGCCTTCACCTCGCAATCTCCTTGCCAGGTCAACATTTTTCTGAACTTGACTTTCAACTAAGGGATGTTGTATGACACAGGTGCTGTATGACACAGGAGTATCATACAGCACCTGAGGAAGAATGGAAGACATTCAGGCTTGTTTCAAGGAATTAGAGCATTGGTCTAATTCCTTAGATTGAAAGCATGTCATCAGCATTAAGAAATCTCTCTTGAGGGGGGTCACCTGAGGGGAAAGCTTGTGAAATTATTAACCAAAATAGGCTATAATTTTCTCCAGCCTGCATTTATTGTTGATCTGGAGAAATAATCCCATGCCATGATGATATCCAGACTCAATACAGACAATGATCAGAAATGAAAACACTGGAAAAGAAAGAAAGAAAGAAAGAAAGAAAGAAAGAAAGAAAGAAAGAAAGAAAGAGAGAGAGAGAGAGAGAGAGACAGAGACAGACAGAGAGACAGAGAGAGAGAGACAGAGAGAGACAGAGAGAGAGAGAGAGAGAGAGAGAGAGAGAGAGAGAGAGAGAGAGAGAGAGAGAGAGAGAGAGAGAGAGAGAGAGAGAGAGAGAGAGAGAGAGAGAGAAAGAGATGTAGGTAACAGCTCTTAGCTTGCCAATAAAGTTAGGAATCCTTAACCTGTAATATAGCTGTCAATAAAGCTAGGGATCCTTAACCTTGTCAAACCCAGTGTAAAAAAAAAAAAAAAAAAAAAAAAAAAAAGAGACAGACAAGGTTATCTGCCTGATGAACTTATTCCACCTCTAAATCGACAGGATGGGACCACCTCTACTAGTAGTCAAGAGAAGGCGGACCTCTTTGCTGAACACTTTGCTACCAAAATGCAAGTTCCTGATCCAGCAAGGGACCCTCCTTGGCTAGCTGCAAGAACTGTGTCAAAACTGTCAGTGGTGACAATAAGGCAGGAGGAGGTGCATTTCCTTCTTAAATCACTTGACCAAGAAAAGGCTGTGGGCCCAGACAAGTTGAGCCCAAGATTGTTGAGAAGATGTGCAGACCAGCTAGCAGCACCTCTAACTCGCATCTTTCAGCACTGCCTAGTACAGTGTAAATGGCCCTCTCTATGGAAAGAGGCAAATGTAGTCCCTGTTCACAAAAAGAAGAGCAGAGCAGAAATCAGCAACTACAGACCAGTGTCACTCCTGTCAATCACTGGTAGGATCCTTGAGACAATAATCTCAAGACAAATGACAGATTTTTTTGACTACCACTCGCTACTTTGTGATCGTCAATATGGCTTCAGGAAAGGTTACTCTGCTGCTGATCTGTTGTTAAACCTCTCCACTAAGTGGCACCAGTCACTGGATGAATCCAAAGTCAGCTGTGTGGTAGCACTGGACATTGCTGGCGCTTTCAACCGAGTGTGGCACCAGGGCCTCTTAGCAAAACTTCAAGCACTGGGAATTGCAGGCTCTACGCTATGTCTCCTCAGTGATTACCTTCATGGTAGATCTCTAAGTATAGTCCTCAATGGAACGGAATCAGCAAGGCATCCTATTGGGGCAAGTGTTCCACAAGGAAGCGTGCTGGGTCCATTGTTATGGAATGTCTACTTCAACGACCTTCTTCATCTCATCCCAGAATCACATGCGTATGCAGACAACTGTACACTGACATTCACTTATCCAAGAGAAGAAATGCCAGCTGCTCTAAGCTATATCAATCACCAGCTGAGAGCTATATCAGCTTGGGGAAATAGATGGCAAGTAACATTTGCACCTGAGAAAACGCAAATGATGATCGTCTCTAGGCACCATGATGGTAATGCTGGTGCAGTAGTAAGGATGAATGGGAGGATGTTGGCACCTGGAGAAGAAGTTGATATCCTTGGGGTGAAATTTGACTCCAAACTAACCATGAAGAACCATGTTGTAAATCTTGCAAACAAGGCAGCCAGGAAGCTTACAGCACTTCGCCGTATCTCGCATCTGCTTGACAGTAGGGGTTGCAAGATCCTGTACGAGGCACAAGTACGCTCACACCTTGAGTATGCTCCACTTTCTTGGTTTGCCTGCCCCCTCTCTCATCTGCGACTGCTTGACAGAGTAGAGAACAGAGCAAGACGTCTCATCTCTCGCCTGGACCCATCCTGGATAGATCTGTCATTTCAGCAGAGCCTTCAACATAGGAGGGATGTGGGTGGCCTTACTGTTATGTACAAGGCCAATATTGTCAAAATACCACACTTGGATCCACATCGAGGACAGCGTGAAACAAGCTTTTATGCCACAAGACGGGCAGAAAGCAGCAACTTCACTTTGGCTGTACCCTTCTCCAGAACATCACTCCATCTGAGATCATACATACCCAGGATGACTCGAGTATGGAACACATTCGTACAGCATAATGATGTCAACGAGATAAAGTCAGTTGATCAAATGAAAATGCTGGCCCACAGATGGCTCCAACTTCATCCTGTTCCCTATTTGTATGTCTCATAACAATAAAAATGCTTTCAAATGAGCTGATGTAGGTAACAGCTCTTAGCTTGCCAATAAAGTTAGGAATATTTAACCTGTAAATAGCTTGTCAATAAAGCTAGGGATCCTTAACCTTGTCAAACCCTGTGTAAAAAAAAGAGAGAGAGAGAGAGAGAGAGAGTGAGTGAGAGAGTGAAGGAGAGAGAGGAGAGAGAGTGAGAGAGTGAAGGAGAGAGAGGAGAGAGAAGGAGAGAGAAGGAGAGAGAAGGAGAGAGAAGGATAGAGAAAGAGAGAAAGAGAGAAAGAGAGAGAAAGAGAAAGAGAGAAAGAGAAAGAGAGAAAGAGAGAGAGAAAGAGAGAAAGAGAGAGAGAGAGAAAGAGAGAGAGAAAGAGAGAGAGAGAGAAAGAAAGAGAGAGAGAGAGAGAGAGAGAGAGAGAGAGAGAGAGAGAGAGAGAAAGAGAGAGAGAGAAAGAGAGAAAGAGAGAAAGAGAGAGAAAGAGAGAGAGAAAGTTAGCATCAGGTAGGGTAGGCTCCAAAACCTGGTGGTCCCTGGTCAAGGACAGACAAGGTTATCTGCCTGATGAACTTATTCCACCTCTAAATCGACAGGATGGGACCACCTCTACTAGTAGTCAAGAGAAAGCGGACCTCTTTGCTGAACACTTTGCTACCAAAATGCAAGTTCCTGATCCAGCAAGGGACCCTCCTTGGCTAGCTGCAAGAACTGTATCAAAACTGTCAGGGGTGACAATAAGGCAGGAGGAGGTGCATTTCCTTCTTAAATCACTTGACCAAGAAAAGGCTGTGGGCCCAGACAAGTTGAGCCCAAGATTGTTGAGAAGATGTGCAGACCAGCTAGCAGCACCTCTAACTCGCATCTTTTGAGCACTGCCTAGTACAGTGCAAATGGCCCTCTCCATGGAAAGAGGCAAATGTAGTCCCTGTTCACAAAAAGAAGAGCAGAGCAGAAATCAGCAACTACAGACCAGTGTCACTCCTGTCAATCACTGGTAAGATCCTTGAGACAATAATCTCAAGACAAATGACAGATTTTTTTGACTACCACTCACTACTTTGTGATCGTCAATATGGCTTCAGGAAAGGTTACTCTGCTGCTGATCTGTTGTTAAACCTCTCCACTAAGTGGCACCAGTCACTGGATGAATCCAAAGTCAGCTGTGTGGTAGCACTGGACATTGCTGGCGCTTTCGACCGGGTGTGGCACCAGGGCCTCTTAGCAAAACTTCAAGCACTGGGAATTGCAGGCTCTACGCTATGTCTCCTCAGTGATTACCTTCATGGTAGATCTCTAAGTGTAGTCCTCAATGGAACGGAATCAGCAAGACATCCTATTGGGGCAAGCGTTCCACAAGGAAGTGTGCTGGGTCCACTGTTATGGAATGTCTACTTAAACGACCTTCTTCATCTCATCCCAGAATCACATGCATATGCAGACGACTGTACACTGACATTCACTTATCCAAGAGAAGAAATGCCAGCTGCTCTAAGCTACATCAATCACCAGCTGAGAGCTATATCAGCTTGGGGAAATAGATGGCAAGTAACATATGCACCTGAGAAAACGCAAATGATGATCGTCTCTAGGCACCATGATGGTAATGCTGGTGCAGCAGTAAGGATGAATGGGAGGATGTTGGCACCTGGAGAAGAAGTTGATATCCTTGGGGTGAAATTTGACTCCAAACTAACCATGAAGAACCATGTTGTAAATCTTGCAAACAAGGCAGCCAGGAAGCTTACAGCACTTGCCACGTATCTCGCATCTGCTTGACAGTAGGGGTTGCAAGATACTGCGAGGCACAAAGTCGCTCACACCTTGAGTATGCTCCACTTTCTTGGTTTGCCTGCCCCCCTCTCATCTGCGACTGCTTGACAGAGTAGAGAACAGAGCAAGACGTCTCATCTCTCGCCTGGACCCATCCTGGATGGATCTGTCATTTCAGCAGAGCCTTCAACATAGGAGGGATGTGGGTGGCCTTACTGTTATGTACAAGGCCAATATTGTCAAAATACCACACTTGGATCCACTTAGGACAGCGCGAAACAAGCTTTTATGCCACAAGGCGGGCGAAAGCAGCAACTTCACTCTGGCTGTACCCTTCTCCAGAACATCACTCCATCTGAGATCATACATACCCAGGATGACTCGAGTATGGAACACATTCGTTCAGCATAATGATGTCACGAGATAAAGTCAGTTGATCAAATGAAAATGCTGGCCCACAGATGGCTCCAACTTCATCCTGTTCCCTACTTGTATGTCTCATAACAATAAAAATGCTTTCAAATGAGCTGATGTAGGTAACAGCTCTTAGCTTGTCAATAAAGTTAGGAATCCTTAACCTGTAAATAGCTTGTCAATAAAGCTAGGGATCCTTAACCTTGTCAAACCTTGTCAAAAGAGAGAGAGAAAGAGAGAGAGAGAGAGAGAGAGATAGAGAGAGAGAGAGAGAGAGAGAGAGAGAGAGAAAGAGAGAAAGAGAGAGAAAGAGAGAGAGAGAGAGAGAGAGAGAGAGAGAGAGAGAGAGAGAGAGAGAGAGAGAGAGACAGACAGACAGACAGAGAGAGAGAGAGAGAGACAGAGAGAGACAGAGAGAGACAGAGAGAGACAGAGAGAGACAGAGAGAGACAGAGAGAGACAGAGAGAGACAGAGAGAGACAGAGAGAGACAGAGAGAGACAGAAATAAATTAATTTTATTGTAAGAATCCTTAGGAGTACCATGAAACAAAAAAGGCCTGAGGTGTGTGGGAAGGGAACTGGCCCGGCTCTGCTGCTACAATGGCTGGCCATGCTGGAGTGCAAGGTGGAAAAGGCTAGAACCACTATGTAAGGTGGGGAACCTTCAGTGAAAAGAGGAAAAAGATACAAAACATGAATTACAAACATGTGAAAACACAGTAGGTGGAGGTCTACTGTACACACGTACACCAATGTTATTCTGCGCATGCACTGATGTTTGTACAACTACTGGCATTACTCTGTACATACATGCACTAACTGTTAATCCTACGATCACACATGCACAAACTTAAGTGTGCTAATGGGACCATGTGCACGTGTAGCAACGTACCTGGTGACTGATGAGAGACATGAAGAAGTCGTCAGTGTCCTCTGGTGGCAAGGTAAGCTGGTTGGAGAAGGGTTTAGCACCTATGTTGAGTGCTGGCTCAACTATCTCCTCCTCAAGACTACCACCAACCTGACACACACCAAACAATACCAAGCTGCAAATTAATGTTATCCAGGAGGATGTGACAGCCACATTATAGTGAGAATGTGACAGTCACTGAAAGGATGTGACAGCCACATCATACTGAGGATGTGACAGTCACTGCAACGATGTGACAGGAAATGACTACAAAATGATACACCTCAATACTTACTAATTTAATACAGAAGTCCAAACAAATGTATTATGTAAACAGCTTTAATGAAATAAAAGGTGATATGAAAAAGACATGGAAAACTCTCTGAGATTTTGGGCTTGAGAAAACTGTCTAGAAACAGAGAGATTAACTTAGCTAAACCAGACAAAGCACACATACAGCCTACAGACACAGCCAACAATCTTAATGTCTTCTTTTCTACTGTAGAATCAAAACTAGAAAGCAAAATCCCAAATGCAAATACTCTGCCACAAGACTACATCAGTGGTAATTACCCACATACTCCATATATAGCACCAACAAATCCTACTTAAGTCTCACTAATAATTAAATCAATAAAAATCAAGGCAGGAGACCTAAATAACTTGCCACCAATTATGTATAAAAAAGCAGCTCATATGCTGTCCCCCATTACTGCAACACTATTTAACAAATCTGTTGAATCTTCAACATTCTCATCCATACTCAAGACAACAAGGGTCACCCTGATCCTCAAAGAAGGCAATTCTACAGAACTAAATAACTGCAGACCAATATCTAACTTGCCTTTACTCTCTAAAATCTTCAAAAAAATAATAAATACATGTACAAATCTACTCCTACCTATCCAATAACATACTAAACCCCTGCCAGTTTGGGTTTAGGCCAAAAAAATCAAGAATGATGCAACAATTCTGATGCTCGAATTACTATATACAGCACTTGAAAAAATGAATATCCTCTGGGGCTCTTCGTAGACCTACGGAAAGCATTTGATACAGTAGGCCACAATATTTTGCACCTAAAACTAGAGCATTACAGGGTCAGAGGACACACGCACAATTACCTAAAATCTTTCCATAGTGGTAGACACCAGTATGTATACACAAATGGCATGACCTCCAAAACACTGCCTGTAGTTGTTGGAGTGCCACAGGGAAGTGTCCTAGGCCCTCTACTCTTCCTTATTTACATCACGGCTCCTTAAACCAGTTCTATTCGCAGATGACACCACTTACACCTTTTCCCACCAAAACCCGGCTATATCTGGTGACACTGTAAACAGCAAACTACATAAAATATCAAACTGGATCATAACCAACAAACTTACTCTCAATACAGATAAACCAACTTCGAGCTTTTTGGAAACAGAGCATTAAATATTCAGCTAAACATATCGATAAATGGTTTACCCATTACAAGGCACACTGAGGGTAAATTTCTAGGTCTCCACCTAGACTGTAATCTAAAATTTCAGACCCACATCCAGCATATAGCTAAGAGTTTCCAAAACAGTAGGTATCCTTTCCAAGATACGATACTATGTACCCCCAAAGGGCACTCCTCACTTTATATCACTCTCTAATACACCCTTACTTCACCTATGGCATTTGTGCTTGGGAATCTACCACGGCCAATCATCTCAAACCTTTAATAGCCCAACAAAAAGCTGTGGTGCAAATGATCACAAACTCCTGTGCCAGACAACACACTTCACCACTCTTCAAAAGCTCAAGCCTACAGTGGAACCCCAGTTTTCGTCTTTAACCCTTTGAGGGTCGACAGGCCCTCTCCGAGACTTGTTCTCAGGGTCGGCCAAATTTAAAAAAAAAAAAAAAAATTTCTTATGAAAAGATAGAGAATCTTTTCCCGATCATAATGACGCCAAAAGTATGAAATTTGATGGAAAACTTACGGAATTATGCTCTTGCAAAGTTAGCGGTCTCAACGATGTTTACGAATCGGCGATTTTGCCCACTTTGAGCTCTATTTTTGGCCAATTCCAGTGTACTAGTCGACAAAAATCATAACTATTTCTCTAGAACTCCATTTTTTCTATTGAATGAGTACAAGAAACCACCCATTTACTGATTTCAACTATCCAATACAGTGGTCAGAATTTAGCAATTTTGCCAATTTCACACAAATTTCAAATAATTCCAATTTCCAAATAGGGCCCAGAATAAACAAGAAAGACAGTCCTGGCACTAAAACAACATTTCCACTGTTCGTTAGTCACATCCCCAGGCCCCTCTTATATTTCTTTGGCTTTCCACTTTCAATTTTTATTCTTACAAAAAAATAGAAGATTTACTGTTATGCAGACTGCTGCATTAGTGTAGAAATGGTATAAATAATATCAGCGCACTTGTGAAAGAATATTAGACTCACCAGTTGACGTGTATTGGACGCTTGGCATGATTTGTTTACTTTTGAACTTTGGTAAAAATCGAACATTTCTGCTACTTGGAGTTCAATTTCAAGGTACTTTTCATTGTAAAACCAGTCAAAATCATCTCAATTTCTGTAATGTGTCTTCCATTCTATAAAATGAAACCAAGAAAACTAGAATACAACAATAAATACCATACAAAAATACAGTGCAAAGTTGCTGTTTTATTCCAAAAACACTGTCAAAGTTTTTTTTTTTCTCATTACGCACTGTGTGCTGCAGGATTTTTTTTATACTGTACACACTAACCACATAGACCCATTCTTTCATATGTATGCCTACAAGCTTTCTCCCACTAGATTTGAGGGCGCTAGAATTTAGACGTACTAGTACGTCAAAAACCCTGGGTCGTAAGCCGTACTAGTACGGCCGAAGCCCTCAAAGGGTTAATCCATTCCAGAAGGTCAGCCAAAAACCGATTTGTATGAAAACTGAAGTGGTATTTCCCCTAAGAAATAATGTAGATCCAATTAATCCATTCCAGACACCCAAAAATATTAACAAAAAATACATTTTAGAGAGAATAACTATAGTTTTACATACAGAAAAAATGAGAAATAAATATAAATGACTAATGAAATGGATAAATGAACATTTAACATTTAAGATTTGCCTAAAATGGGACATGACATTGTCAATGAACATGTTGCTGACACGGCTTGCAACAGCTTTGTTAGGATGATATTTCTCCACAAAACTTTGCCCCTCACTCCACTTTGCACAAATATCATTAATTGCTGAAGAAGGCACATTCTCCCCTCTCTCTTCCTCGCTGAACAAGTAACAAAGCCAGACTGAATCACGAACGCATGAGCAGTCGCGTCCCACGGGCAGATGGACGCATCTGGTATGGACGATTTCCGAGCGAATGTACAAAAATGGGGAAAATTTCGCCGAAAAGTGGTCGAAAACTGATAACCGAACTGGACGAATATCGGGGTTCCACTGTACTTAATATATAAAATATGCACACCTATTATTGTGTCTACTATAGTATATTCAGAACCCTCCACTCAAACTTATAGAGAGCTTCAACAGAACAAACAGGCATAACACAAGGCACAATATATGTACTTTTTGACATCCCTCATGTCAGTTTCACACTATAATAATAATAATAATTTATTTTGACATGATACATAGTTGTACAAAGGAATATAATACATAGCTGAGTGCACATGCCAAAAGCCCCTTGTATGCAGAGCATTTCGAGCAAACTTAAAATTAACGTAATATTAATTAGGCTATAACAGATTAAATGGTCATTAGGTGAGTTACAGTAAGTACAAGAGAATTGAGTACAGGTGCACATTCCTTTATCCGAAACTCTTGGGACCTGTGTTACTTCGAATTTTAGACCTTTTCGAATTTCAGAATGATACTCAACGCTGCCACATGGTGGCGTAACCGTAACCCAGCACAGAGATGACTGATCCTCCACACTCCATGAAAAAGCTTCGATTTTTGGAACTTTTCAAATTTCAGAATTTTGGATAAAGAGATGCGGACCGGTATTAATAGGTAATGCTATATGGCTTCATTAGGTCTAGTAGAGAAGTTTAGTAGTGAATAATTACACTTTTGAATTATTTTATAAAAACTACAGTATTACAATAAAACAACTCAAACAATTTACAATATGAAGTACAATTGAGTACGTATTTAAAATATGAATATTACAATTTTGAAGCATTACAGTTTTACAATAGAACAATTTAAACAATTTACAATCTGAAGTATTACAATTTAGTATTCAAGACAATGAAACTTGAATATCCTGATTTTGAAGTAATGAGTCCATGGTTGAGCAATCTAAAGCACAATATTCAGTATTGAAACAGACATCATTGGTACTTCTTTGTGTTGCTTTTGAGTAAATGGTTGGTATTAAGTACGGCTTGTCTGGTTAATTTTGGGTGATGAGGAGATCTCTAAGTATGGCCTTAAATTGATTTGCAGGCAGGGGTCCTTTAGTGTGTTCTGGTAATAAATTCCAGATCTTCGGGCCCTTTACGTGCATAGCATTTCTGCAGAGGGAGAGAGAGACACAAGGGATATCGAAAAGTGATTTGTGTCTTGTATTATGGTTGTGTGTTCTGTTGTAGTTAGCAAGTAGAAGTTTGAGAGGAGGGTTTATATTTGAGTGTTGTGTTCTGTGCATGTAGTAGGTACAATAATAAGTGTGGATGTTTTGTATAATAAGTTAAGACTCTCGAAAAGCGGAGGAGTATGCTGTCGATTACAGGAGTTTGTTATCAATTGCACTGCTGTTTTTTGTAGGGATATTAAAAGCTTAACCCTTTCAGGGTCCAGAGGCCAAATTTCAAGGTGTGCACCAGGGTCCAAGAATTTAAAAAAAAAAAATTTTGTTATTTTTTTCTTATGAAATGGTAAAGAATCTTTTTCTGAAGGTAATAAAACAAAAAGTACAAAATTTGATTGAAAATTGACCAAATTATGCTCTTGCGAATTTTGATGTGTCAGCAATATTTACGCATCAGCAATTTTGTCGACTTTGACTTCCATTTTAGGCCAATTACATTATTCCAGTCGACCAAATTCTTAGCTGTTTCACTAGTACTACTTCTATTCTATCGACTGAGCACAAGAAATCTCCAAGTCAACTGTTCCAACTACAAAATAAAGTGATTGGAAATTGGTAATTTGGCCAATTTAAAACAGAGTTCAAAATATTCCAGTTTTAAAATAGGGTCCAGAATAAACAATGCAGGCATTCCTGGCACTAAACTAACATTTCCTCTGTTCATTAGTTATGTTTTCAGACTTTACAAATGAATTCCATTTTGATTTTTTATTCACATAATGAATTTTTATCCAAACCAAAAAATAGAATATTTACTGTTATGCAATATTGCAATAACTATAAATAATATCACCACATTTGTGAATGTATATTAGACCCACCAGCTGGCATGTATTTGATGTGTGAGGTCATTTGTTTACTCTTGAACACCAGCAAAAATTTAACAATTCTGCTACTTTGAGCTCAGTTTCAAGCCATTTCCAGCACTAAAATCAATCAAAATCATCTCTATTTCTGTAATATATCTTCCATTCTATCAAATGAGACCAGGAAATCACAAATACAACTATAAAAAACATACGAAAAAACACTACAAATTCGTTGTTTTAATCAAAAATTACGGTTTTAGTTTTTTCTCTCATTATGCACTGTGTGCTGCAGGATTTGTTTTATGTCATGCACACATACCACATAGATGTATTCTCTCATATCTAGGCCCAAATATGCCGCTCACAGCTTATCAGAGTGAGCTGAGCTCATGGCGTAGATCTACGGTTTGGACCATTAACTCAAAGCAGTAGAACTACGGCACGGACCCTGAAAGGGTTAAGGTGATTTGCAGTGGTTTAGCCCCATGCACAAATATCATAGGTGAGGTAAGGATAGATGAGCGAGTGGTATAGTGCAAGAAGAGCTGATCGGGGTTCATAGTACCATATCTTTGAGAGGATGCCTACTGTTTTGGAGACTTTCTTGGATATTTGCTGTATGTGCATTTGGAATTTGAGAGTGCAGTCTAGGTGGAGACCTAGAAATTTGCCCTCTGTGTGTCTAGAAATCCAAAAATGCAATGCACATAAAGGGCCCAAAGATCTGGAACTCTTTGCCTGAAACAGAAAGAGGTCCCCTGCCCACTAATCAATTTAGGAGTATACTCAAAAATTATCTCGTCTCTCACTCAATAACACCCATACACACACTATGCTAAACTCTAACCAACATTTGTAATTTATCACTCTTCACCTTTCTAGACTTAAGAAGTCTTTAAGTATTAGGTTAAGTCTGCCCGAAATGCCTCGGCATAATAGTGGCTTTCTTTGTATCAATCAAGTTATGAAATGTAAACACATATTGTAACCTTAACAAAGAAATAAAATTTAATTTGATTTGATTGATTTGATATGTGAAAAAAGGTTTGTAATTTGAAAAGTGCTTTGAGCTGAGGGATCACTCAACAGCAATAGTAACAAACATAGCACTCATAAGATCTGTGGTAAAAGCTATACAACAAAGATACATAGAAAACTATTGGAACATGCAAATAATAGTGATCTATGTAACTGCTCACAGAGTGGCATTAAATCTGAATATTAAAGTCCATAGAGTTAGTTCATATGTGGCAACTTTATAAGTATTTGTAAATGACAGGTGTATTTGTTCAGTGTGTATGAAGGAAGGCAGACACTTGTTTGATGTATTTGAAGGAAGCCAAGGTAGACCAAATTTTTAAGCAAACCATCCAAAAAAGGAAAACAATACACAAAATAAAAAGCTTGCATGCAAAGCTTGAAATGATAATGTTGTTCTCCTCACCCCATCTTCTAAACTTCCCCAAGCTTCCTCCTCCTCCCATCCATCTGCACCAACTATGTCATCCTCAGCAGCAGCCAAAGTGTGAGAGACTGTAACACACTTATCAACAGCACTGTTCTTCTTCACCTCTGGAGAGTCATTCTGAAAAACAAGGTTAAAAGAAAAATTACACAATGCAACATGCACTTTTATGGGCCAAAGTTTCATGTTGCTAAAGCTCTAGCAGAGTCGTAAGTCCTAATTAAAGCTTGTCCTACCATGTGTCTCTTACTGTTGGGAGATTGCACATTTGACTGACAAAAATTGTGATTTCAATGCTCAAATTTTAAGAAGGAATACAGCTTAAAGTATGTTGATCTGCAGCATAATTTTATCAGAGAATTTCATTACTTCCTAGGTAGTAGGTTGGTAGACAGCAGCCGCCCAGGGAGGTACAGTGGAACCCCGGTTCGCGATGCTATCGGTATCCGATAAATCCGGTAACCGATGCATTATATCACAGAAAATTTGCCTCGCTTCCCGATACAAAACCCGGTATGCGATGTGGTTCGTACGAGACGTGTCCATGTGTGGCCTGAGCTGCCCCATGTGTGCCAGTGTTTACAAGCCAGCCAGTGTGCGCGCATCTAAGGATACATTCGGTACATTCCATATTATCCATATTATCACTGTTTTTGGTGCCTGTTTTTGCAAAATAAGTCACCATGGGCCCCAAGAAAGCTCCCAGTGCCAACCCTTCGAGACCAAGGGTGCTAATGACCGTTGAAATGAAGAAAGAGATAATTGCAAAGTACGAAAGTGGAGTGCATGTGTCGGAGCTGGTCAGGTTGTATAGTAAACCCCAATCAACCATCTCTATTAAAGTGAGCAAGAAAACGGCAATCAAGGAAGCTGTTCTTGCAAAAGGTGCGAAACAGCGACCGCAAGTGTTAGAAAATGTTGAGAGACTGTTATTGGTGTGGATAAATGAAAAACAGATAGCAGGAGATAGCATCTCTCAAGCAATCATTTGTGAAAAGGCTAGGCAGTTGCATGACGATTTGGTAAAAAAATTGCCTGCCACTAGTGGTGATGTGAGTGAATTTAAGGCCAGCAAAGGTTGGTTTGAAAGATTTAAGAATAGTAGTGGTATATATAGTGTGATTAGACATGGTGAGGCTGCCAGTTATGTTGTGCGACAGAAGTCCAGTGACTCTCAACCTGATCCTAGTGGCATTAAAAGAAGAAGGGAAGTAACCCCAGAAAAGGACTTGCTACCTCAAGTCCTAATGGAAGGGGATTCCCCTTCTAAATGCTAACACCATCCACTCTCCCCTCCTCCCATCCCATCAATCATCACCAGATCTTCATTAAAGGTAAGTGTCAATTATTCTTTTGTTATTTATTGTTATTTATTGTTATTGTTGTTATTGTAATTACTATTCTATTGCATTAAACTTAATATTTCATGTGGTAAAAGCTTTTTTTTCATACTTTTGGGTGTCTTGCACGGATTAATTTGATTTCCATTATTTCTTATGGGGAAAATTGATTCGCTTTCCAATATTTTTGGTTTACGATGAGCTCTCAGGAACGGACTACTATCGCGAACCGGGGGTCCACTGTACTACCGTCCTGCCAAGCGAGTGTAAAACGAAAGCCTGTAATTGTTTTACATGATGGTAGGATTGCTGGTGTCTTTTTTCTGTCTCATAAACATGCAAGATTTCAGGTACGTCTTGCTACTTCTACTTACACTTAGGTCACACTACACATACATGTACAAGCATATATATATACACACCCCTCTGCGTTTTCTTCTATTTTCTTTCTAGTTCTTGATCTTGTTTATTTCCTCTTATCTCCATGGGGAAGTGGAACAGAATTCTTCCTCCGTAAGCCATGCGTGTTGTAAGAGATGACTAAAATGCCGGGAGCAAGGGGCTAGTAACCCCTTCTCCCGGATAAATTTCTAAATTTAAAAAGAGAAACTTCCGTTTTTCTTTTTGGGCCACCCTGCCTTGGTGGGATACAGCCGGTTCGTTGAAAAAAAATGTATGTGTAGTGTGACCAAAGTGTAAGTAGAAGTAACAAGACATACCTGAAATCTCGCATGTTTATGAGAGAGAAAAAGAGACACCAGTAATCCTATCATCATTTAAAAGATTTACAGGCTTTCATTTTACATTCATTTGGCAGGACGGTAGTACCTCCCTGGGTGGTTCCTGTATACCAACCTACTACCACAGGACAGTAGTACCTCCCTGGGTGGTTGCTGTCTACGAACCTACTACCACAGGACGGTAGTACCTCCCTTGGTGGTTGCTGTCTACCCATCTACTACCACAGGACAGTAGTACCTCTCTGGGTGGTTCCTGCCTACCAACCTACTACCACAGGATGGTAGTACCTCCCTGGGTGGTTCCTGTCTACCAACCTACTACCACAGGATGGTAGTACCTCCCTGGGTGGTTGTTGTCTACGAACCTACTACCACAGGATGGTAGTACCTCCCTGGGTGGTTGCTGTCTACCAACCTACTACCACAGGATGGTAGTACCTCCCTGGGTGGTTGTTGTCTACCAACCTACTACCACAGGATGGTAGTACCTCCCTGGGTGGTTGCTGTCTACCAACCTACTACCACAGGATGGTAGTACCTCCCTGGGTGGTTGTTGTCTACCAACCTACTACCACAGGATGGTAGTACCTCCCTGGGTGGTTGTTGTCTACCAACCTACTACCACAGGATGGTAGTACCTCCCTGGGTGGTTGTTGTCTACCAACCTACTACCACAGGATGGTAGTACCTCCCTGGGTGGTTGTTGTCTACCAACCTACTACCACGGGATGGTAGTACCTCCCTGGGTGGTTGCTGTCTACCAACCTACTACCACAGGATGGTAGTACCTCCCTGGGTGGTTGCTGTCTACCAACCTACTACCACAGGATGGTAGTACCTCCCTGGGTGGTTGTCTACCAACCTACTACCACAGGATTTTAGTACCTCCCTGGGTGGTTCCTGTCTACCAACCTACTACCACAGGATGGTAGTACCTCCCTGGGTGGTTGTTGTCTACCAACCTACTACCACAGGATGGTAGTACCTCCCTGGGTGGTTGTTGTCTACCAACCTACTACCACAGGATGGTGGTACCTCCCTGGGTGGTTGCTGTTTACCAACCTACTACCACAGGATGGTAGTACCTCCCTGGGTGGTTGTTGTCTACCAACCTACTACCACAGGATGGTAGTACCTCCCTGGGTGGTTGCTGTCTACCAACCTACTACCACAGGATGGTAGTACCTCCCTGGGTGGTTGTCTACCAACCTACTACCACAGGATGGTAGTACCTCCCTGGGTGGTTGTTGTCATCCAACCTACTACCACAGGATGGTAGTACCTCCCTGGGTGGTTGTTGTCTACCAACCTACTACCACAGGATGGTAGTACCTCCCTGGGTGGTTGTTGTCTACCAACCTACAACCACAGGATGGTAGTACCTCCCTGGGTGATTGTTGTCTACCAACTTACTGCCACAGGATGGTAGTACCTCCCTGGGTGGTTGTTGTCTACCAACCTACTACCACAGGATGGTAGTACCTCCCTGGGTGGTTGTTGTCTACCAACCTACTACCACAGGATGGTAGTACCTCCCTGGGTGGTTGTTGTCTACCAACCTACAACCACAGGATGGTAGTACCTCCCTGGGTGGTTGTTGTCTACCAACCTACTACCACAGGATGGTAGTACCTCCCTGGGTGGTTGTTGTCTACCAACCTACTACCACACGATGGTAGTACCTCCCTGGGTGGTTGTCTACCAACCTACTATGACAGGATGGTAGTACCTCCCTGGGTGGTTGTTGTCTACCAACCTACTACCACAGGATGGTAGTACCTCCCTGGGTGGTTGTTGTCTACCAACCTACTACCACAGGATGGTAGTACCTCCCTGGGTGGTTATTGTCTACCAACCTACTATGACAGGATGGTAGTACCTCCCTGGGTAGTTGTTGTCTACCAACCTACTACCACAGGATGGTAGTACCTCCCTGGGTGGTTGCTGTCTACCAACCTACTACCACAAGATGGTAGTACCTCCCTGGGTGGTTGTCTACCAACCTACTACCAAAGGATGGTAGTACCTCCCTGGGTAGTTGCTGTCTACCAACCTACTACCACAAGATGGTAGTACCTCCCTGGGTGGTTGTCTACCAACCTACTACCAAAGGATGGTAGTACCTCCCTGGGTAGTTGCTGTCTACCAACCTACTACCAGTAATGGAGACTTGCTAATTCATTATTTTAACCATTTTCCTTTCAAACAGAAAATTACTTAATGAAAGTAACAGTTTGCCTTTTGTGCCTTTTATGTTTTGTTTCCATATTGATCTCTTGTGAGGAACTCTGTCAAAAACCATCTTAAAGGTCTAGATGAATGCAATCTGCTGAGCTGTCTCATTATTTCACAGGTTCTGTGACTATCAAATTAACTTAACAGGAATTAAGAACCAAACTCTTTGCTAAAAAGAACTCCTTTCCAAGTGCAAAATCTCTTGGAAGCAGCAATATGTACCAATGGAGCAATTATCATTATATTTTCATGCTGCTTTAGCATTTTTTCAACACAGAAAAATATTTATTATTTCATACTGTTTAGTCTTATGTTGTTTTACCTGGCACTCACGTCTGAAGAGCCACTTCATGTGCAACAAAAACCATAATTAGTTTACTTTATCCTCAAGCTTGTCTCACTACTCTGCAACTTGTGTATGCAATAAAATCTCCTCAGGTATATATTATACATCTGTTAACAGACCTATTTGTACTAAGGCTGATTAAAAGAGCACCAAAGTTAAAGGTAAGTTCCATATCCACATTATTATTATAATAAAAAAAAAGGTGCTAAGCCACAAGGGCTATACAGTGCTGTCCATATCCACAAATTCACCATCCACAACCATCTTGTTGAACACATCCCTTATGGATTCCGAGACAGTACAGTGGTACCTAGGGATATGAACTTAATTTGTTCCAGAAGGCTGTTCTAGTGCTGATACCAAACAAATCTGTTCTTATAGGGAATAACGTAAATTAGATTAATCTGTTTCAGATTCCCAAAAATACACTTACAAAAGCACTTACATAAATACACTTACATAACTGTTCGACTTTTGAGCGGCTTGTGTACAGGCCCTGCGGAACTGCAGCCTCCCCTATTTTCACTCGATGTTATTGATAACATTCAATATAATAAGTCATTTTATCTTTAACTCTTTCTTTATACTTGTACATTATATAATCCTTAAGCTTAATGTCAGTAGCCATCCCCTAGTACATGAAAAAATTACAAAAATCCTTGTATGGAACTGTGCGCTTCACAGTTCCAGCGACTCAGTGTTTGGCTGTTGTGCGCATGCACACATGTCCGAGATAAGATGCTACACGCTAAGTAGAGACAGCAGCGTCACTGACGCAGTGCCGACCCTGTTTGTGCAAGTGTGGTGTTTCTTTCTGACTCAGCGGCACTTGTGCTTAAAAACCACGTACCATATTCTTGAATGTGATAAAGTGCATCCCCAAGAAATAAGTTCTGTGACTGTAAGTGAATTTCAACAGCTTAAGTTTTCACAGTTGTCTCTCCATGAGAAAGTTACAGTTAAGAAAAGAGGCTGTTCAACACCCAATATTCAAATATGTCAGCCAGGAATAAGCAACAACAAGAAGTATATATGCTTTTGTTTTGTTTTACACTATTAAAACAATGGCTAAAAATTTTCTGAAGCAGCACCTCCACTAATTTAGCTACGAGCCATCATTGATAGTACTCTGAAGTTACTATTCTTAGCCATAAATTTGAAAATATATATTTTTTTTTTCAACAAGTTGGCTGTCTCCCACCGAGGCAGGGTGACCCAAAAAAGAAAGAAAATCCCCAAAAAGAAAATACTTTCATCATTCAACACTTTCACCACACTCACACATTATCACTGTTTTTGCAGAGGTGCTCAGAATACAACAGTTTAGAAGCATATACGTATAAAGATACACAAATAGGCATAAAAACTATGAGACAATCTATTACATCACTGAAATTACCCCAGACTTCCATTTCGACGTCTCCCAGTCTTCGTAATCAGACTCATCATCATCATTAGATGCTTTAGTTGCAGTTCTGCTGGAGGCTCTGCTAAGATCTTGGGAAGGAGTGGTAGCCAGGCTGCTGGACTTGGTAGAGGGTGTCTCAGTGCTGGATGATGTGGACAGCTGGAGGAAAACATGCATCTTCTCAGTGACTTGTACATAACAGTTCATGTGACTGAAATAGTGTTACAGATATTTATTGCTATTTTTAGAAATACAAATATATCAAATGAATCTAAAAAGCAAATTAAAGAAAATAAATAAATGGCTAATGAATGATTAGGATATTACTGAAATCTATATTACTGGGGTAGTTGTTTACACCTGAAAACCACAGTAATGAGAATCTTTAACTAGCATAACTATTGTAATAATTTTAAAATGAAAAAGTATCATACTTTCGGCTGTTGCTTCTGCTGTTGCTGCGGCAGAGAGTTTGCACTTAGAGAACTCTTGTAGAATTTAGACGTGATAGCACCTACAGCCCATCCTGCCCAAGATGCTGGCTGTGAGCTGCCTGAACTGAAACTCTTCACTTCAGCCTCTGATGGGAGAACAAAATATGTTTGGAAACTAATTATCAAGTTTAGGAATGGTGTAGACTTCTCTATTTTCACAGAGATATTTGGAATACTAGACAAGCTAGTAGTGTGTAGTGCAATTATGTTGGTGAACATTAGTCATACTTCAAGAAACCATCCACATTACAATATGAAAGTTAATACCAAGAGAACTACTGCATTAAGAATCTATTAATGAATAATCTGAATATAAAAATTAAGTGCATATCTTATTCTTTCAACATAGTGGCCATATCCAACCAAAGCAGGGTGGCCCAAAAAGAAAAACAAAAGTTTCTATTTAACTTTAGTAATGTATACAGGAGAAGGGGCTACTAGCCCCTTGGCCCCCAGCATATCAGCATATTAGTCGCCTCTTACGATATGCATAGCTTACAGAGGAAGAATTCTGTTCCGTTCCACTTCCCAATGGAGATAAGAGGAAATAAATAAGAACGAGAACTAGTAAGACAATAGAAGAAAACCCAGAGGGGTGTGTATATATATGCTTATATATGCATGTTTAAGTGTGACCTATGTGTAAGTTGAAGTACAATGACATACCTGAAAGCTTGAATGTTTTTTATTATTTTTTATTATCACACGGGCCGATTCCCACCAAGGCAGGGTGGCCCGAAAAAGAAAAACTTTCACCATCATTCACTCCATCACTGTCTTGCCAGAAGGGTGCTTTACACTACAGTTTTTAAACTGCAACATTAACACCCCTCCTTCAGAGTGCAGACACTGTACTTCCCATCTCCAGGACTCAAGTCCGGCCTGCCAGTTTCCCTGAATCCCTTCATAAATGTTACTTTGCTCACACTCCAACAGCACGTCAAGTATTAAAAACCATTTGTCTCCATTCACTCCTATCAAACACACTCACGCATGCCTGCTGGAAGTCCAAGCCCCTCGCACACAAAACCTCCTTTACCCCCTCCCTCCAACCTTTCCTAGGCCGACCCCTACCCCGCCTTCCTTCCACTACAGACTGATACACTCTTGAAGATACTCTGTTTCGCCCCATTCTCTCTACATGTCCGAACCACCTCAACAACCCTTCCTCAGCCCTCTGGACAACAGTTTTGGTAATCCCGCACCTCCTCCTAACTTCCAAACTACGAATTCTCTGCATTATATTCACACCACACATTGCCCTCAGACATGACATCTCCACTGCCTCCAGTCTTCTCCTTGCTGCAACATTCATCACCCATGCTTCACACCCATATAAGAGCGTTGGTAAAACTATACTCTCATACATTCCCCTCTTTGCCTCCAAGGACAAAGTTCTTTGTCTCCACAGACTCCTAAGTGCACCACTCACCCTTTTCCCCTCATCAATTCTACGATTCACCTCATCTTTCATAGACCCATCTGCTGACACGTCCACTCCCAAGTATCTGAATACATTCACCTCCTCCATACTCTCTCCCTCCAATCTTGAATGTTTAAGTGAATATTTTTTTTTAACACATTGGCCGTTTCCCACCGAGGCAGGGTGACCCAAAAAGAAAGAAAAATACTTTCATCATCATTCACCATCACTCAAACAATCACTGTCTTTGCAGAGATGCTCAGATACAACAGTTTACAAGTCCCTCCATACTGCCAATATCCCAAACCCCTATTTAAAGTGCAGGCATTGTACTTCCCATTTCCAGGACTCACGTCCGGCTAACCAGTTTCCACGAATCCCTTCACAAAATATTACCCAGCTCACACTCCAACAGCTTGTTAGGTCCTACAACAATTCGTCTCCATTCACTCTTATCTAACATGCTCATGAATGCTTGCTGGAAGTCCAAGCCCCTCACCCACAAAACCTCCTTTACCCCCTCCCTCCAACCTTTTTGAGGACGACCCCTACACCACGTTCCTTCCCTTACAGATTTATACGCTCTCCAAGTCATTCTACTTTGATCCATTCTCTCTAAATGACCAAACCACCTCAACAACCCCTCTTCAGCCCTCTGACTAATACTTTTATTAACTCCACACCTCCTCCCAATTTCCACACTCCAAATTCTCTGCATAATATTTACACCACACAGTGCCCTTAGACACGACATCTGCACTGCCTCCAATTGCTTCCTTGCCGCAGCATTTACAACCCAAGCTTCACACCCAAATGAGTGTTGGTACCACTATACTTTCGTACATTCCTTTCTTTGCCTCCATGGACAACGTTTTTTTTTGTCTCCACAGATACCTCAATGCATCACTCGCCTTTTTTCTGTCATCAATTCTATGGTTAACCTCATCTTTCATAAATCCATCCACTGACAAATCAACTCCCAAATATCTGAAAACATTCACTTCTTCCTCACTCCCTCTCTTCAATGTGGTATCATTTTTTCTTTATTGAAATCGTTTGATACCCTCATCACCTTACTTTTTTATATGTTCACTTTCAACTTTCTACCTTTATACACTCTCCAAAACTCATCCACTAACCTTTGGAACTTCCAAGAACACAGTATCATCAGAAAGAAGTAATTGTGTCAACTCCCATTTTGTATTTGATTCCCCATAATTTAATCCCACCCTTCTCCCCAACACCCTAGCATTTACTTCTTTTACAACCCCATTTATAAATATATTAAGCAACCATGGTGACATTACACATCCCTGTCTAAGACCTACTTTTACTGGGAAGTAGTCTCCCTCTCTTCTACACACACTAACCTGAGCCTCACTATCTTCATAACTCTTTATAGCATTTAGTAACTTACCACCTATTCCATAAACTTGCAACATCTGCCACATTGCTCCCCTATCCACTCTATCAAATGCCTTTTCTAAATCCATAAATGCAATGAAAACTTCCCAACCTTTTTCTAAATCTTCTCTTTCTCTTAACGTACCAGCCATATCCCACCGAGGCGGGGTGGCCCAAAAGGAAAAACAAAAGTTTCTCCTTTCAAATTTAGTAATATATACAGAAGGGGTTACTAGCCCCTTGCTCACGGCATTTTAGTCGCCTCTTACGACACGCATGGCTTACGGAGGAAGAATTCTGTTCCACTTCCCCATGGAGATAAGAGGAAACAGACAAACACAAGAACTAGAAAGAAAATAGAAGAAAACCCAGAGGGGTATGTATATATATATGCTTGTACATGTGTAGTGTGACCAAGTGTAAGTAGAAGTAGCAAGACGTACCTGAAATCTTGCATATTTATGAGACTGACAAAAGACACCAGCAATCCTACCATCATGTAAAACAATTACAGGCTTTCGTTTTACACTCACTTGGCAGGACGGTGAGTGCAAAACGAAAGCCTGTAATTATTTTACATGATGGTAGGATTGCTGGTGTCCTTTTTTCTGTCTCATGAACATGCAAGATTTCAGGTGTGTCTTGCTACTTCTACTTACACTTAGGTCACACTACACATACATGTACAAGCACATATATACACACCCCTCTGGGTTTTTCCGATATATTTGCTGCCCCTCTAAAAAGTGCATATTTCTTTTCCTTCAACACACCGGCCGTATCCCACTGAGGCGGGGTGGCCCAAAAGGAAAAACGAAAGTTTCTCCATTTACATTTAGTAATATATAAAGGAGAAGGGGTTACTAGCCCCTTGCTCCCGGCATTTTAGTATCCTCTTACAACACGCATGGCTTACAGAGGAAGAATTCTGTTCCACTTCCCCATGGAAGTAAGAGGAAATAAACAAGAACAAGAACTAGAAAGAAAATAGTAGAAAACCCAGAGGGGTGTGTATATATATGCTTGTACATGTATGTGTAGTGTGACCTAAGTGTAAGTAGAAGTAGCAAGATGTACCTGAAATCTTGCATGTGTATGAGACAGAAAAAAAAGGCACCAGCAATCCTACCATCATGTAAAACAGTTACAAAAGTGCATATAAATAAACTAATTTATATGGCTAGATTAGTGTTTAAAATACCGAATGATGCAAAGTGAGAAACCACCTAGAAATAAAAAAGACAGGTAGGAGGTTAATCTGTACAATATTTCCAGTTTAACGAATGGCAAAAGTTGAGGTAGCAGTGAAACAGAACACAATTACCATTTAAAAAACATAAGATTCAGTACAAAAAGAAAAAGGTTAATCTTACCTATTTGCTCTCTGAGTGTTGGATCCTCTGAAACTTTTTCTAATTTGCTGAGAAATCCTTTTAAGACCCGGAAAACACAGTCTCGTACAGCTTTGTCTGGGTCTAATGTTAGCTGGCAAAGACTTGGCAGGATCCTGTGGAAGATATATAACATATTGCTCTTCCAGTTAAGTAGGAAATCATTGTTACCACAAATAAAATAAGTTCACCATTGCAGTCTTCAGCTAGTAGCATTGAAGTCTTAAGCCAGAAATGCTCTGCACAAACATGGGCTTTCTGCATGTAATCTAGTATCACCAATATCTGTATAATTATTGCATCATGTGGGAATAAAATTTGGCTTTGACTTTGACTTAGGATGCACACTATATCGGTGTCCCTTGCTCTCTGCTATAGATGCATTTCTGGCCCCATGGCACGTACGGTACAATCAACTCAATAAAATGTACAATAAAGGGATACATTCCAAGACCTTTTTAAATTCCATATTTCATAATGAATGTTTCTGATAAAGATACTAGATTATCACCCATGCACCAAGTGGTCAGATAAAAAAATGACTTAGGTCCATAAACAACTGTGAAATAATACAAACCAAAATTCAATCATAATACCTACACAATTAACAGAAAAAATACGAAAAAATCAACATTACTTATTTTTACCAAAGAAAGTTTGAGTACACAGATGGACACCGTACACTCGTATACAAAAAATAAACAACTGGTCAGAAAACAACTGAGAACAAATTAAATTCAAAATTCAATTACAATCTTCCTTCCTTTTACCCTCCCTCTACCACCAATCAACCAGCCTGTCTTTGTCTAGACCCAAGTACACATGTTATGAACCTGTTAGCCTTTTCATTGTCTAGACCCCTAAAAGGAAACTTGCTCTCAAAATCCAAAAATTAGAAGTAAAAAAAAATATCTGAAATGGTAGAGAATCTTTTTCCAAAGGTAATGACACCAAAAATAAAAAATTTGATGGAAAAAATACGGAATTACACAAGCACAAACTTTGTGGTCTCGGTGCAATTTACACACTGGCGATTTCACTCACTTTGAGTCCTATTTTAAGCCATTCCATTGTTCCATTTGACCAAATTATTTGCTATTTCACTAGTATGCTTTCCATTCAATCAAATGAGCACAAGAAACTGCCCATTCAACTATTTCAACTACCTATGGGGAACCTTTTTTCTGCCAACGGCCATTTGGATATTTATAACATCATTCGCAGGCCATACAAAATTATCAACTTAAAAATTAGCCTGCTATATTTAGTCAAATATTTAATTAACTTATGCCTAATATGATGGCTAGAACTGCTTCTCTTTGGTGAGGCACGTGATGTTAGCTGGTATTGATGTTGCTACTCGCAACTGCTTTTCCAGGTTTGTATCGGTCAGTCTGAAGCACAGTCAACTCTTTGCAATGGTAAGCTAAAAGGCATCTTCATAATTCTGCATACTTATTTGGATAATAGGTTTAGTATTTTTTCATTATACGTACAGTGTAAATCAGTATGAAGAAGTATTAATGTAAATTTATGTTGCTATGAGAAAAGCTCCTAGATTTATTGAATTTCAAGTCCCGCCTGCAATTGCCTTGGCGGGGCCAGACCAAATGATTACGCATGCCGTATAACGCCCACGGGCCGGACATTCCCCACCCCTGCTGTAATCAGAGCTTGGTAATTTGGCCAATTTCACACAAAATTAAAAAATATCAATTTAAAAGCAGAGTCCATAATATACAATGTGGACATTTATGGCCCTAAAACATATCCTCTGTTCATCAGCCCTGGCCCCAGGCCTCTCCTATATTACACTTGCTTTCTGTTTTAAATTCTTATTCACACAAAAATAGAGTGAAACATTGCCACATGTCACATTGCACCTAACATATTTATGTACTGTCAGTATACTCAACTGCAGGCCTGTCACAGTGTTTTAAGTGGATATTGGTTAGTATTCTTTTTCCTTTGTTTTCTCAGTTCAGAAGATTTATTTTATTTCTCAAATAATAGAATATAACCGGGAATGATTTGTTATGGTTTACGGCATCCCAATAATTGAATTAGACCTATTAAAATCCCATAAAACAGACTGGGGGATTGTAAAAGTGCCTTACCTGTCCTCAGGAATATTAGTAAAAATAAAATATTTTCAGCACTTTGAGTGCAATTTCAAACAACATCCAGTACTGAAACTAACCTAAATTATCTCTATTTTTGTAATATATCTTTCATCATATCAAATGATACCAAGAAACAGCCAAAAAAAACATCTGAGAAAACATCTCAGTCACTATTTTAAATCACCCACAAGGTGAGCTGAGCTCATGATGTAGATCTATGCAAGGGACCCTGGCCTCAATGACATAGTTTTTTTTACACACAAATCAATTTTCCAGACTAAGATATGCTCCACATAACAAGCGGCTTTCTATGTAGTAGTATGTCATTGATGTCAGCAAGGTCTGTATACCTTTTTTCTTTCTTAGTTGGGTTTATCAGGGCCACTGATAGCATACACCGTATCAAGCCCGGTTTATCGATGGTACAAGGAAAAATTGTTGCCCAAGATTGGGCGATAAGAGAAAAGGAACAAAAGTTCCTTTGTAAATATATCTAGAAACTTGAAGTTTCCAATTAGACCCGGTAGACCCCCTTGCCAAGCCCCAGCAGAGAGGGACACCCACACTCCCACCTGAGTTCAGTAACCGGCTTCCCATCAAAGACCGTTAAAGAATTTTCCACAGAGCGGAAAAAAAAATGGAGCTGGCTAAAGTAAGCTGATGAACAGGTGCCCCTCCTGTAGAGTGCCCAGTGGGCAAAATAGATGAACACAAGCGTCCCAGAGAGAACAGTGGAAATTTGTCACTGATACACAGGCGAGAGAGAGACCTCCGCACCCGACGAAGGCTGGCGCAGAAGTCTAGGTCTGTATACCTTGTACATGTACTTGTAGAAATGAAGATATTATTATTATTAGGAATACTAACACCCCCAGGATGCGACCCACACCAGTCAACTAACATCCAGGTACCTACTTACTGTTAATTGAACAGGGGCAGCAGGTGTAAGGAAACATACTCAATGATTTGACCATTACCAGGGATTGATCCCTAGACACTCATTGTGTGAGCTTAGTGTGCTACCAACTAAGCCACAGGACAGTAAAAAGGGCAAAGAACTAATTTCCTTGTTACCACAGAATGCATGAACAATCTGTAGTGCCACCATGTTTGTACAATCTGTAGTACTATCACGTTGGAATAATCTACATGTAGTATAAACGTACATAAACACCAGCAACACAACTCTTGCTGAAACACTGGGTTAATGTAAATGTTTAGTGTGAGGAAAAAACAATGGCAACACAAATGATTGGAAGGCTGGGTTAATGTAAATACTGAATGAGAGAGTAAACACTTGTGTCCCAAGGCCTAGTAGGCAGTGCTCTCTCCTTACACACTGAGTGTCCATGGTTCAATCCCTGGCCAGGTGGAAACATTGGGCAAGTTTCCTTACACTTGTCCCAGTTCACCTAGCAAGTAAGTAGGTACCTGGGTGTTAATGGAATGGTGTGGGTCACATCCTAGGAGAGAAGACTGAAGGACCCCAATGGAAATCAGACACACAGTCCTAGATGACACACTGACTTTCTTGGGTTATCTTGGGTGGCTAACCCTCTGGGGTTAAAAATCCAAACAATATCTTAACAAAACTGGTTGCAATGCTGGGTTAATGTAAATGTTTACTGTGAAATAAACATTGGCAACACAACTGTAAGTATTAGGGTTAGTCTGCCCAAAATGCTTAAGCATATAATAATATCTTTATTTACTACAAGTACATGTGTGTAAAGGTAGAAAGTTGAGAGTGAACATAGAAAAGAGTAAGGTGATGAGGGTATCAAATGAGTTAGATAAAGAAAAATTGGATATCAAATTGGGGAGGAGGAGTGTGGAAGAAGTGAATGTTTTCAGATACTTGGGAGTTGACATGTCGGCGGATGGATTTATGAAGGATGAGGTTAATCATAGAACTGATGAGGAAAAAAGGTGAGTGGTGCGTTGAAGTATATGTGGAGTCAAAAAACGTTATCTATGGAGAAAAAGAAGGGAATGTATGAAAGTATAGTAGTACCAACACTCTTACATGGGTGTGAAGCTTGGGTTGTGAATGCAGCAGCGAGGAGGCGGTTGGAGGCAGTGGAGATGTCCTGTCTAAGGGCAATGTGTGGTGTAAATATTATGCAGAAAATTCGGAGTGTGGAAATTAGGAGAAGGTGTGGAGTTAATAAAAGTATTAGTCAGAGGGCTGAAGAGGGGTTGTTGAGGTGGTTTGGTCATTTAGAGAGAATGGATCAAAGTAGAATGACATGGACAGCATTTAAATCTGTAGGAGAAGGAAGGCGGTGTAGGGGTAGTCCTCGAAAAGGTTGGAAGGAAGGGGTAAGAGAGATTTTGTGGGCGAGGGGCTTGGACTTCCAGCAGGCGCGCATGAGCGTGTTCGATAGGAGTGAATGGAGACGAATGGTATTTGGGACCTGACGATCTGTTGGAGTGTGAGCAGGGTAATATTTAGTGAAGGGATTCAGGAAAACCGGTTATTTTTATATAGCCGGACTTGAGTCCTGGAAATGGGAAGTACAATGCCTGCACTCTAAAGGAGGGGTTTGGGATATTAGCAGTTTGGAGGGATATGTTGTGTATCTTTATACGTATATGCTGCTAAACTGTTGTGTTCTGAGCACCTCTGCAAAAACAGTGATTATGTGTGAGTGAGGTGAAAGTGTTGAATGATGATGAAACCATTTTCTTTTTGGGGATTTTCATTCTTTTTGGGTCACCCTGCCTTGGTAGGAGACGGCCGACTTGTTGAAAAAAAAAACATGTACAATGTATACAGGCCTAGCTGACATCAATGACATACTACTATATAGAAAGCCACCTGTTATGCTGAGCAATTCAGGCAAATTAGGTCAGTGTCCCAGGATGTGACCCACACCAGTCGACTAACACCCAGGTACCCATTTTACTGATGGGTGAACATAGACAACAGGTGCAAAGAAATATGCCCAATGTTTCTACCCTGGTTAGGAATCGAACCCAGATCCTCGTTGTGTGAAGCAAGAGCTTCAGCCACAAGGCCACCAAAGCATGCTAGTGACTTTCTCTGTGCTTAACAATACAGTGGACCTCCGCTTAACGATCACCTCCCAATACGACCAATTATGTAAGTTTTTTTTTTTTTTTTTTTTTTCTTCAACAAGTCGGCCGCCTCCCACCGAGGCAGGGTGACCCAAAAAAGAAAGAAAATCCCCAAAAAAGAAAATACTTTCATCATCATTCAACACTTTCACCACACTCACACATTATCACTGCTTTTGCAGAGGTGCTCAGAATACAACAGTTTAGAAGCATATACATGTACACATAAAGATACACAACATATCCCTCCAAAACTGCCAATATCCCAAACCCCTCCTTTAAAGTGCAGGCATTGTACTTCCCATTTCCAAGACACTAGTCCGACTATATGAAAATAACCGGTTTCCCTGAATCCCTTCACTAAATATTACCCTGCTCACACTCCAACAGATCGTCAGAATGTAAGTGTATGTAAGTGTATTTATGTAAGTGCGTTTGTACGTGTATGTTTGGGGGTCTGAAATGGACTACTCTACTTCACAATATTCCTTATGGGAACAAATTCGGTCAGTACTGGCACCTGAACATACTTCTGGAATGAAAAAATATCGTTAACCGGGGGTCCACTGTACTTTATTACACGTAAACTACATTTTGTATACTACACAAGGAAATAAAAAAATCTTACTTTGAGTTGATCTGATTTCTTTGAACTGGTTGAAAGAATGGGTTAATGCAAATGTTTACTGTGAGAATAAACACTGGCAACACAACTGGTTGGAACACTGGGTTAATGCAAACGTTTACTGTGAGACTAACACTGGCAACACAACTGGTTGGAAGGCTGGGTTAATGTAAATGTTTAGTGAGAGAGAATAAAGGTTACCTTGCAGCAACTTCCTGTAGTGGGTAATACTGTTGAGTGGCTGCTATAGCCATCACCCCAGCAGTGCGTGCTGGGGGAAACGGGTCCCTCATGGCTCGAGTGAATGCAGAAGTGAGGCACTTTTGTCGCACATCTGGATGGAGGTAATTTGTAATCTTGCCCAGGCAGACAGTGGTGTTGGTTCGGATTCCTCCCTGAAAATTAAAACAACAGTAATTTCAATTTCATTACTCAGGAATAGTTTCCCTTCCTCCTACATACCCTAACCTCAGCCTCACTCTCCATAAATACTCTGAATTGCTTTTAATAACCTACTTCCTATTCCATACAACTGCAACAGCTACCATATGGCTGCTCCCCTACTCATCCTTTTATATGCTTTTTCTAAATCCATAAACGCAACAAACAGTTCCTTATCCTTATTTAAGTACTGCTCACTTACATGTTTTAACCCTTAAACTGTCCAAACGTAGATCTACATTCACGTGCGTAGCACTCCGACCTTGATTTTCCCCATTTGAAAGCATGTAAAAAAAAAGTAGATCTACGTTCGGAGACCCCCGCACGTGGACGTAGATCTACATTTGGACAGTTTATGGGTTAATGTAAACATTGGGTCTACACATCCCCTACCCTTCCTCCATATTCCCAGCAATCCTACTGTGTCTTTCCCCTAACCATTTCAATAATAATTTTACCATCACCATTACCTGGTATACTTAGTAGGTTGAGCCCTCTCTTAGTGTCAATACACTGCCTTTGAATTGTTTATGTAGATTTGCTGGTATAATCGCCTGGCCCAGGCTTTTACCAAGAGGTGGCCCAGCCTTGGCTCCCTGGCATGGGAGTGTCCCAGACCAATGTCTGCAACGGGAGGAAGTGCAAGTACCTCCTCATCATCTGGGACCAGCTGTCCCCAGGCCTAGCCCCATTCCCTGCCCCCACGGGGCTCAGAGGGAGAAGCTAGGCACCTTGGGCTGCCACAAACCCATTGCCCTTGAAAAATGACTTACATAGACAGAACACTCAATGCAGAAATTAACCACGAGCTAAAATAACTGCTGGTGCGTTGCAAGAGATCACAAAATTATAAGACTTGTAATAAAGCTTTCTCTGGCATTTCATGTATACAACTCAATATCACTAACTTCCTCGTTCTTTCTCATCATGACTTTAATGTTTACTTGTGTCAGCAGTACACAAACAGTTGTTCTCACTGTCATAGTCTATGAACAACATGCAGGCTTTTTCCTTGCTTCTTTGTGAATCTGAAATTTGCAATATCCCATTTCCTTCAGTAATTCAGCATAAGTGATATAGTACACGTGTCATGTTGATTGGTGCAGTTGCAAAACGTACTGAAGATTTTTATTGTGAGGAATTAGAGGCTTGCGTGTGACAGTAGTACAGCTGTCCTGGGCCCCTAACACAGTACAGCTGTCATGGCCCCTATCACAGTATAGCTGTCATGGGTCCCTATCACAGTGCATAAATCAAAGAACACTATATTCAACATAATTAGACTCTTCCTCCAACCTGATGGAACAAAAGTAAAACATTCTCCACAAAAAGTAACTAGCAAATGAGGTACTTCCTTTGAGTAACTGGGGTTCAGAACCTGGGCAGCAGAGAGCACAGAAATTGATGGTAAGCAGGAAGAGGAAAGTGGAAGGTAGAAGGGGTCACTAAATGAAAATATACAAGAGAACCTTATACTGGCAATTTCTTTCTTCCTTCAATGGTTCATTGAACCTGAATACCAATGAATTTATTGTGTGTTGAACATGGAAATTCTTCTGTACCTGTAAAACACAAAGGCACTTACTTGATCATCCTTGGACTGAAGACGAGCAAAATGCTTCAAGACTTCCACGTTGAGATTATTATAATTCAGCTTAGGTGCCAGGAACAATATGGACTGAAAAGAAAAACAACATTCACACTCATCTGGACTTGGTTTTGCAAATTAATGGGGTATACAATACAAAAAAAATAGCAACATTTATTTGGTTGCAGGACTTTTTATACAGCATCCAATCATAAATGTGTTGTGTAACTGTGTATTCAAGAGCACATCAAGGGAACAAGACCAAATTTTAGGCAAAAAGTTGGGAGTTGATCTAGTAGTAATATTTTTGTTGAGAGGTTGAAATCCTTACAGGATGATGGCCTGTCACATAATAGATCCTTATTTCTTAGGTGCATCAAGGTAACAACCACATATGATAAGTACGTTCCACAAAAATATACAAATAAATTGGATAACATCCTGTAATTTCACCTGGGCTGGTTGGGGTCCAGGGAGCCCCTGTCAGGGTTTAGGGAGCCCCAACTGGGGTCTAGGAACCCCTGTCAGAGTCTAGGGGGACCACAACATTTATTCACAACCCAAGCTTCACACTCATATAAGAGTGCTGGTACTACTATACTTTCATGCATTCCCTTCTTTGCCTCCATAGATAACGTTTTTTGTCTCCACATATACCTCAATGCACCACTTGCCTTTTTTCCCCTCATCAATTCTATAATTAACCTCATCCTTAATAAATCCATCCGCCGATACGTCAACTCCCAAGTACAGTACGTATCTGAAAACATTCACTTCTTCCATACTCCTCCCCAATTTGATATCTAATTTTTCTTTATCTAAATCAATTGATACCCTCATCACCTTACTCTTTTCTATGTTCACTTTCAACTTTCTACCTTTACACACACTCCCAAATTCATCCACTAGCCTTTCTTTAAAATCTCCCATAAGCACAGTATCATCAGCAAAAAGCAACTGTGTCAATTCCCATTTTGTATTTGATTCCCCATAATTTAATCCCACCCCTCTCCCAAACACCCTAGCATTTACTTCTTTTACAACCCCATCTATAAATATATTAAACAACCATGGTGACATTACACATCCCTGACTAAGACCTACTTTTACTGGGAAGTAGTCTCCCTCTCTTCTACACACCCTAGCCTGAGCCTCACTATCCTCATAAAAACCCTTTACAGCATTTAGTAACTTACCACCTATTCCATATACAGTGGACCCCCGCATAACGATTACCTCCGAATGTGACCAATTATGTAAGTGTATTTATGTAAGTGCGTTTGAACGTGTATGTTTGGGGGTCTGAAATAGACTAATCTACTTCACAATATTTCTTAAGGGAACAAATTCGGTCAGTACTGGCACCTGAACATACTTCTGGAGTGAAAAAATATCGTTAACCAGGGGTCCACTGTACTTGCAACATCTGCCACATTGCTCCTCTATCCACTCTATCATATGCCTTTTCTAAATCCATAAATGCAATAAAAACCTCCCTACCTTTATCTAAATACTGTTCACATATATGCTTCAATGTAAACACTTGATCCACACATCCCCTACCCACTCTGAATCCTCCTTGCTCATCTGCAATCCTACATCCTGTCTTACCTCTAATTCTTTCAATTATAACCCTACCATACACTTTTCCTGGTATGTGTGTATGGGAAGAGTTTAGTTTTATTTTGCCATTCTAAAAATTAACCCACCTAACATAACCTAACCTACCCTAGATTCTGAGTTAAATACTTAGTAGGCTGGATTAGCATTTTTTCTTTTTGGTTAGAAAAAAAAAAAGGCTTCTTCACAGGCCCAAGTGCAATATACAGCTGACTCCATTGCACAACTTGTTTAATGTTGTAGGCTCTATGTAGTAAAAAACTGAGCAGCTTAAATATACAACAAAACCAATATACCTTTTTTAACAATTTGAACACAAAATTATTGTACACTTAACTAGAGATTATGTCATAGCTCTGCTGAACAACAAAAAAGTAAATACTGACAATACTGCCTTTGTATAATGTATCCTGAGCACCTGAGACCATCCTCTTAATACAAGAGAAGATTCCTAATATCCGTCATGGTAGCACCTTCATAAATAAACTGGGCCACATTTATAATTTATCAACAAAGTTATCATTCTCAAGTTAATTCAACGAAAAACTTTTATTATGGAACTAGAGAAACCTAGATAATTTAGATTTAACTGTTAAATTACCAATGATGCCACATAATATGTTGTATTAAGAGCCTCAATGCTTGGGTCTCTAACTGGCAAACTTCACAAACATCATGATTTGTACTCACCTAGTTGCAGTTGCAGGGGTCAAGTCACAGCTCCTGGCCCTGCCACTTCACTGGTCACTACTAGGTGCTTGAACTTCCATGCTTGGGTCTCTCACTGGCAAACTTTGCAAACATCATGACTTATGTTAAGAGCCTACATGCTTGGGTCTCTCACTGGCAAACTTCACAGACTAACCTTCACTGTGTGCTCTCGGATGGTTGGATTGGTGTCTAGAAACCCCGTCGCCAGCTGAGGAAACACTTGTTCATTAACAGTGGAGAGATTCATGTGTTCTATAAGGAATTCAATCTGCTGTAAGAGTTTGAGTCGCGTGGCACGGTCACTTGATGAAAACAGCTTCACGACACATGGAAGAATATTCTGCTGATATTCTGCTTCACCAAGCAATGTACCAATCTATTATTACAAGGAAGAAAATATTAAAATTAATAAGAGTGAAACTACTGAAATTGTTTAACAGAGGACGTAAAACAGTATGTGGGAAGCAGTGGTTCAGCTGAGGGACAGCAGAAGAAATTAGAAAAACACAATAATAATATTTATTTCTTTATGCCATACAAATAATGTAGTTTACATGAATTAATACAATGGTAGGTATAAAAGAACGCCACTAATCATGCATTTAGGGCAACTAATTGTATGGCTTACATGTTACATAAGAACTAGAAAGACTATTAGCTAGTACTTCTTGTATACTTAACTATAATCATAAGTACAATAGGTAGTAGGTTGGTAAACAGCAACCACCCAGGGAGGTACTACCGTCCTGCCAAGTGAGTGTACAACGGAAGCCTGTAATTGTTTTACATGATGGTAGGACTGCTGGTGTCTTTTGTCTGTCTCATAAACATGCAAGATTTCAGGTATGTTTTGCTACTTCTACTTACACTTAGGTCACACTACACATACATGTACAAGCATATATATACACACCCCTCTGGGTTTTCTAATATTTTCTTACTAGTTCTTGTTCTTGTTTATTTTCTCTTACCTCCATGGGGAAGTGGAACAGAATTCTTCCTCCGTAAGCCATGAGTGTTGTAGGAGGCAACTAAAATGGCGGGAGCAAGAGGTTAGTAACCTCTTCTCCTGTATATATTACTAAATGTAAAAGGAGGGTCTTGGCAAGAGGTGTGGAGTTAAAAGATAAAGAATCACACATAAAGTGGGAGTTGTCACAGTTGCTCTTTGCTGATGACACTGTGCTCTTGGGAGATTCTGAAGAGAAGTTGCAGAGATTGGTGGATGAATTTGGTAGGGTGTGCAAAAGAAGAAAATTAAAAGTGAATACAGGAAAGAGTAAGGTTATGAGGATAACAAAAAGATTAGGTGATGAAAGATTGGATATCAGATTGGAGGAAGAGAGTATGGAGGAGGTGAATGTATTCAGATATTTGGGAGTGGACGTGTCAGCGGATGGGTCTATGAAAGATGAGGTGAATCATAGAATTGATGAGGGGAAAAGAGTGAGTGGTGCACTTAGGAGTCTGTGGAGACAAAGAACTTTGTCCTTGGAGGCGAAGAGGGGAATGTATGAGAGTATAGTTTTACCAACGCTCTTATATGGGTGTGAAGCATGGGTGATGAATGTTGCAGCGAGGAGAAGGCTGGAGGCAGTGGAGATGTCATGTCTGAGAGCAATGTGTGGTGTGAATATAATGCAGAGAATTCGTAGTTTGGAAGTTAGGAGGAGGTGCGGGATTACCAAAACTGTTGTCCAGTGGGCTGAGGAAGGGTTGTTGAGGTGGTTCGGACATGTAGAGAGAATGGAGCGAAACAGAATGACTTCAAGAGTGTATCAGTCTGTAGTGGAAGGAAGGCGGGGTAGGGGTCGGCCTAGGAAAGGTTGGAGGGAGGGGGTAAAGGAGGTTTTGTGTGCAAGGGGGCTTGGACTTCTAGCATAATATTTACACCACACATTGCCCTTAGACAGGACATCTCCACTGCCTCCAACCGTCTCCTCGTTGCTGATAATTATACTCATGTGTACCTGTATCTAAATAAACTTACACAGTGCCGGCATGCAGATACACATTAAAATCACTGAGAGTGTCCCTCTAGTCTTGATGCCATAGCAATAATAATAATACTAATATGATATAATAATAATCACTCTTGGGTACACTGAATGTTTTATATTATATTAACAGACATTTTTATTAATTCATCTATGATATTTTCTTCAAAATTTTATAAGAAACATGTTACACAGCATATAAACATGATACATACACCCACAGTACAAAAAATTTCACATAAATGTGAGGTGTGGCAGCTGGGTGGCGGGAAAAAATTATATTTTCTCTAGTCCACCACCAGAAAAAATGTTTCTCAATCCGCCTTTGGCCCAGTCACTCCCCTTAACACATTCGGCTTTGTGTACAAATCTCGGCATGACTTCTCATCATTTCTCTCTTTGTTTATGATAGCATCTACAGGTAGTTGCTACAAATGATTAAACTCAGTGAACCAGGTATGAATACTGATGGTAATAATATTGCTCTGAGTCGCTTTAAATATCACATACAGCCTCTCCTCACTTAATGGAGTTCCATTCCTAAGACCATGTCAGTAAATGAATTTGTCGCTAAGTTCCTAAGACCATGTCAGTAAATGAATTCATCGCTAAGTGAGGAGCATACTATAATGGTAACTGACCTTTGTCAACCATCTTTGATGTTTTAATGTCGCCTTTATGCCATTTATAACATTACTTGTATATTTTTTAATGTTTATACAGTAGTGTACTGTATACTGTAATAAACAGAATAGAGGAAATCAGCTCTAATATACATTATTTAGGTATGCATACTGGTCAGAGAGCTGGTTGTAAGAACGAGTTGTCGGTAAACGAGTACAACGATAAGAGGAGAGAGGCAGTATTATGTTAGGAATAGGAGCAAGTGGGCTTCCTGGCTGCCTACACCTATTGGCTACCTACACCTGACTTCTTACAAATAAATACTACTCACTTCTCACCCCACATTAAACCTACACATATTTTAAGGTAGGTAATATGTGTACTGCATGTGCATTTTATCACTATGAGTCCCTGGGAGCCCCTGGGATTCCTAGCTACCTACACCCGATTTCCTTCAAATAAATACTACTCACCTCTCACCCTACATTAAGACTACACATATTTTAAGGTAAGTAATTAGTGTACTGTGTATATATTTTACTTTTTATTGTTTTTTAATACTTAGTGCTATTGTTAGCTTAATATATGTTAGTGTAAACTTGTTATCTGACATTTGTATGCATTCTTCAGGGTCCAAGGCCAAAATCTGAAGCGGTGCTCCAGTGTCCAAGAAACTTTGAAAAAAAAAAAAAAAAAATTATTTTTTTCTTACAGAATTAAAGAGTATATTTTTGTGAAGGTAATAAGACAAAATAAAAATTCTGATCAGTACTTACCGAGATACAGTGCCGAGAAGTTTACCCAAAAAGACCTGGTGGCGGCAACATCGACGATTTCCATATACGAGCATTACTTTATTTAATGTTTTTTGTAGTTTATTCTTTTCTTTTCTAATTTTTTTCTTTTCCTACTAACATTTGGGGCCTGAGAGACCAATACTGTATATAATGTATATATATAAACTCATTGTATTGAACACAATAACCACACTAAAGTTATTATCACATTATTGTTTACCACTTTTGTTTATTACAATAAACATGCACAAATCTTGTATAATACTAATGTTCTATCATATATTTACATATTTACAATCACTGGACATGGTTTTAGAACTGCTGGAGCTTGTGGAAGTCCTTGAAACAAGGCACCATGCACAGAGGTAACTTACATTCCTCACACATAAACCAAGTGTCTTTGCGTCTTTGTTGCCAGCGTTTTGTTTGTGCACAGACAATGCATTTCTACTGAGCAAATTTCTTCTTAGTTGAGGGAAGCTGTATTATGAAATGATCACCTTCCCTCCTCAAACGCCTGGGTATATTCTGAGGAGTTCGAGGACCTTGTTGTATAGCAGGTGTTGTTACCTGGTACTTCATTATGAGTTGTCTGACAACAGACAAACAAAATTCACCATACGGTGGTCTGTTGCCAGTCTTCATTTGGTACATATTATATGCATTGAGCATTGAAATGTCCATGAGATGGAAGAAAAGTTTCATGTACCACTTGTAACTCTTACGAACACAATCAACAAAGCCAATCTGCATGTCACATTTGTCAACCAAGCGCATGTTTTGTGTATAATCAATCACTGTCACTGGTTTTCGAATACGTTCATTAGTCACTCGATCAACTTTGCCACTGTCTTGCATTTCGTTACGGTGAATGGTTGTCAACAATGTGACATCTCGTTTGTCATGCCACCGTAATGCCATGATGTCATTGGCAGTAAACACCTGCACGTCATCACCACGAGCACCTGCGTTGAACCTGGGCATATGTTTACGATTAGAACGCACTGTGCCACACACATCTGTCTTGTTCACTCGCAAGAAATCACTGAGTAAAGGGCTTGTGTACCAGTTATCGGTATATAATGTATGCCCCTTACCAAGATAAGGTGCCATCATGCTTCTCACTACGTCACCTGAGATACCCAATAACATCTTGGTATCTTTCAATGTTTTACTTCCCATGTATACAACAATATCCAATACCAGGCCACTGTCACAGTCACAGAGTACAAACAGTTTTATACCAAAGTGTTTCCTCTTGCTCGGTATATACTGCTTGAATGACAGCCTACCTTTGAACAAAATCAAAGACTCATCAATTACAAGATTCTTGAATGGATAAAAGTACATGCTGAACTTTTGTTTGAGATACATAAAAACATTTCTAATCTTGTATAACCTGTCACTTCTGTCAGGCCTGGTTTTGTCAGAGAAGTGCAACATTTTAACAGTAAGATACACCTGTTCATTGGAATGATTTCACTGAAGACTGGGGTAGAAATTAGCCGATCTGTGGACCAGTATGCTTTTATATTATGCTTATAGACATGAGGCATAAGCATTATTGTTGCAAAAAGCAAATACATTTCTGCAACAGTCGTCTCTTTCCACCGGTGTAGTCTTGACTGTGGTGATATCATCGTATTTGCCATGGTGTACTCAAAATACTTGTTACTTTCCCTGACAATAATTTCCATCAAGGGCTGGTCAAAGAATATTTCAAAAAATTCCAGTTCATTGGCTGTGTGTCCAAGGGAACAAGTAGGTAGAATTCCACTTTGAGAGTCATCAAAGTTGTGGGGCTTGGGAACAAAATTGGGATTTTGCTGCCAATCCCAGATATGGTTTGCTGGTGGATACTGGACATCACAGGCTGGTTGTGCGGGTAGTTGTGGTTGTGGTGGGCTGGTGGCAGACGCTCCGCTTTGTCCTTGAACTGCGGAGTCAGCAGCATGGGTCCCAGCCTGGGCTGGTGAGTCACGCATGGCTGTGGCACTACCATCACCACTACCACCATCTACTGATGCCTGTGGTCTATCCATGCCAAGTGTAGCCACATCATCCTCACTTTCAATGTCTATTCCTGGTGTAGGGCCACGGGATGTACTCCGTCCCCTGGGCACTGCATAGGGTACACTACCCGAGCGCATGCGGCGGCGTACATACCGACGCTTCACTGGTGAATATGTTTCCTCACTATCACTACTCAAATGACCGTCAAGAGCAATAAAATCACAATCCACGTCACTATCATCATCATTACTGAAGTCAGAGGCCTGGCCACGCGAAAATAATAGTTTTCTCTTGCGTTGAGGTACAACTGACCGTGACTGAGGAGTGCCCACACCAGAGGTAGAAGGTTGAGGATCGTCAGGGTTTTCTGCACTATTATCGTTATCCTGGTCATTCCTTTCGGTCACTAACTGATCAAAGCCAAAGAATTCGTCTTCATTTCCACTTCCATCAGTGTCAGAACTATCAGAGCCGAGAGCTGAGAGCTGCCTTGCGACGAGGCATGGTGAACAAAGGTAATTGAGCCGGTGTTCCCACAATGCTATGCGGGCGCCTAGATTTTTTATGGCACACACCCACCACGCAGACTCGTTCTCTCACATGTAGGCCTATGAGCATTTTCGCGCTAAATTTGACGCCACTACAATTTTGGCGTAGATCTACGGTTTGGACCCTGAACGTGAAGCCACAGATCTACGGGACGGACCCTGAAAGGGTTAAGGAAAGGAGGAACACTGCAGCAGGCCTGTTGGCCCATACTTGGTAGTGCTGCAGCAACATGAGAAAAATCCTTTGTTTCTAAATAGCTTATTATATGATTACAGATGACTGTGAAACAGAAACCTGTAACTGTTTTGCATGATGGTAGGATTGCTGGTTTCTTTTTCTGTCTCATAAACATGCTAGATAACAGGGATATCTTGCTACTCCTACTTACACTTTGGTCACACTTCACAGACATGCACATGCATATATATATACATACATCTAGGTTTTTCTCCTTTTTCTAAATAGCTCTTGTTCTTCTTTATTTCTTCTATTGTCCATGGGGAAGTGGAAAAGAATCTTTCCTCCATAAGCCATGCGTGTCGTATGAGGCGACTAAAATGCCGGGAGCAATGGGATAGTAACCCCTTCTCCTATAGACATTTACTAAAAAAGAGAAGAAAAACGTTATAAAACTGGGATGCTTGAATGTGCGTGGATGTAGTGCAGATGACAAGAAACAGATGACTGCTGATGTTATGAATGAAAAGAAGTTGGATGTCCTGGCCCTAAGCGAAACAAAGCTGAAGGGGGTAGGGGAGTTTCGGTGAGGGGAAATAAATGGGATTAAATCTGGAGTATCTGAGAGAGTTAGAGCAAAGGAAGGGGTAGCAGTAATGTTGAAGGATCAGTAATGGAACGAGAAAAGAGAATATGAATGTGTAAATTCAAGAATTATGTGGATTAAAGTAAAGGTTGGATGTGATAAGTGGGTCATAATAAGCGTGTATGCACCTGGAGTAGAGAGGAATGTAGAGAAGAGAGAGAGATTTTGGGAGATGTTAAGTGAATGTATAGGAGCCTTTGAACCAAGTGAGAGAGTAATTGTGGTAGGGGACCTGAATGCTAAAGTAGGAGAAACTTTTAGAGAGGGTGTGGTAGGTAAGTTTGGGGTGCCAGGTGTAAATGATAATGGGAGCCCTTTGATTGAACTTTGTATAGAAAGGAGTTTAGTTATAGGTAATACATATTTTAAGAAAAAGAGGATAAATAAGTATACAAGATATGATGCAGGGCAAAATGACAGTAGTTTGTTGGATTATGTATTGGTAGATAAAAGACTGTTGAGTAGACTTCAGGATGTACATGTTTATAGAGGGGCCACAGATATATCAGATCACTTTCTAGTTGTAGCTACACTGAGAGTAAAAGGTAGATGGGATACAAGGAGAATAGAAGCATCAGGGAAGAGAGAGGTGAAGGTTTATAAACTAAAAGAGGAGGCAGTTAGGATAAGATATAAACAGCTATTGGAGGATAGATGGGCTAATGAGAGCATAGGCAATGGGGTTGAAGAGGTATGGGGTAGGTTTAAAAATGTAATGTTAGTATTCAGCAGAAGTTTGTGGTTACAGGAAAGTGGGTTCAGGAGGGAAGAGGGGCAATTGGTGGAATGATGATGTAAAGAGAGTAGTAAGGGAGAAAAAGTTAGCATATGAGAAGTTTTTACCAAGTAGAAGTGATGCAAGGAGGGAAGAGTATATGGAGAAAAAGAGAGAGGTTAAGAATGAGAGAGTGGGTGAGATGTTATCAACAAATTTTGTTGAAAATAAGAAAAAGTTTTGGAGTGAGATTAACAAGTTAAGGAAGCCTAGAGAACAAATGGATTTGTCAGTTAAAAATAGGAGAGGAGAGTTATTAAATGGAGAGTTAGAGGTATTGGGAAGAAGGAGGGAATATTTTGAGGAATTGTTAAATGTTGATGAAGATAGGGAAGCTGTGATTTCGTGTATACGGCAAGGAGGAATAACATCTTGTAGGAGTGAGGAAGAGCCAGTTGTGAGTGTGGGGGAAGTTCGTGAGGCAGTAGGTAAAATGAAAGGGGGTAAGGCAGCCGAGATTGATGGGATAAAGATAGAAATGTTAAAAGCAGGTGGGGATATAGTTTTGGAGTGGTTGGTGCAATTATTTAATAAATGTATGGATGAGGGTAAGGTACCTAGGGATTGGCAGAGAGCATGCAGAGTTCCTTTGTATAAAGGCAAAGGGGACAAAAGAGAGTGCAAAAATTATAGGGGGATAAGTCTGTTGAGTATACCTGGTAAAGTGTATGGTAGAGTTATTATTGAAAGAATTAAGAGTAAGACGGAGAATAGGATAGCAGATGAACAAGGAGGCTTTAGGAAAGGTAGGGGGTGTGTGGACCAGTTGTTTACAGTGAAACATATAAGTGAACAGTATTTAGATAAGGCTAAAGAGGTCTTTGTGGCATTTATGGATTTGGAAAAGGCGTATGACAGGGTGGATAGGGGGGGCAATGTGGCAGATGTTGCAGGTGTATGGTATAGGAGGTAGGTTACTGAAAGCAGTGAAGAGTTTTTACAAGGATAGTGAGGCTCAAGTTAGAGTATGTAGGAAAGAGGGAAATTATTTCCCAATAAAAGTAGGCCTTAGACAAGGATGTGTGATGTCACCGTGGTTGTTTAATATATTTATAGATGGGGTTGTAAGAGAAGTAAATGCGAGGGTCTTGGCAAGAGGCGTGGAGTTAAAAGATAAAGAATCACACACAAAGTGGGAGTTGTCACAGTTGCTCTTTGCTGATGACACTTTGCTCTTGGGAGATTCTGAAGAGAAGTTGCAGAGATTGGTGGATGAATTTGGTAGGGTATGCAAAAGAAGAAAATTAAAAGTGAATACAGGAAAGAGTAAGGTTTTGAGGATAACAAAAAGATTAGGTGATGAAAGACTGGATATCAGATTGGAGGGAGAGAGTATGGAGGAGGTGAATGTATTCAGATATTTGGGAGTGGACGTGTCAGCGGATGGGTCTATGAAAGATGAGGTGAATCATAGAATTGATGAGGGGAAAAGGGTGAGTGGTGCACTTAGGAGTCTTTGGAGGCAAAGAGGGGAATGTATGAGAGTATAGTTTTACCAACGCTCTTATATGGGTGTGAAGCATGGGTGATGAATGTTGCAGCGAGGAGAAGGCTGGAGGCAGTGGAGATGTCATGTCTGAGGGCAATGTGTGGTGTGAATATAATGCAGAGAATTCGTAGTTTGGAAGTTAGGAGGAGGTGCGGGATTACCAAAACTGTTGTCCAGAGGGCTGAGGAAGGGCTGTTGAGGTGGTTCGGACATGTAGAGAGAATGGAGCGAAACAGAATGACTTCAAGAGTGTATCAGTCTGCAGTGGAAGGAAGGTGGGGTAGGGGTCGGCCTAGGAAAGGTTGGAGGGAGGGGGTAAAGGAGGTTTTGTGTGCGAGGGACTTGGACTTCCAACAGGCATGTGTGAGCGTGTTTGATAGGAGTGAATGGAGACAAATGGTTTTTAATACTTGACGTGCTGTTGGAGTGTGAGCAAAGTAACATTTATGAAGGGGTTCAGGGAAACCGGCAGGCCGGACTTGAGTCCTGGAGATGGGAAGTACAGTGCCTGCACTCTGAAGGAGGGGTGTTAATGTTGCAGTTTAAAAACTGTAGTGTAAAGCACCCTTCTGGCAAGACAGTGATGGAGTGAATGATGGTGAAAGTTTTTCTTTTTCGGGCCACCCTGCCTTGGTGGGAATCGGCCAGTGTGACAATAAAAAATAAAAAAATAAAATGATTACAGAGTGCAAATAGGCCTATATAGGGAAAATCAATGACATTATGTGATAAACTACGATAAATCAATAATTTTATTTATGATGCTTTGGAAAAACCCTTAATCGCCCTGGCATCACTACGATCAGTCATCAATGACGTAATATCCTGTATCTGCTGCACTGCCCACTGCACTGGTTGTTGCTTGTGAGCTCCCTCCTTCAGCCTGATTACCTGGTCCATTACTGTTGATGTGGCTATATAACAGCTTTGGTTTGCATTCAGCTTTTGATATGTCATTCTCAAATTGTCACTGAGCCTTTCTTCTATGCTCTAGAGCATTTATCTTTGGCCTCTCTACACATCTGGGTAAACCATGGGCTCACTCTATAAATTGTTTCTATTGGTCTTCAATATGAACTTCTCCTCCACCTCCCTGCATTTTATGTCCACATGGTCCATCATTTCATTTACTGTCTTTCTCTCCAGTTCTCTTCCCCACTGCACCTCATAAAAGGATTTGCCTCATGCCCTTCTTTTGAAGTTTGGCTTCTCCCCTCCTTCCTGTGCTGCTGCTGTTGCTGCTTTTTTTTTCTTTCTTTCTTTCTCTTTCTCCTTCTCTTGCTTGCTTGCTTGCTTGCTTGTGTACATGTGTGCGTGCGCGTGTGCATGCGTGTGGGGGGGGGGGGGGCCGGGGGTTCTTAAGAAAGATAATATGCTGTTTCACAGATCAGATATCTTTGGTTAACTAGATAACAGGTGGGCCCTGACTTATTGCAAGCCAGTCTTAAAACTAGCAGATCAGTGCTCTGACAACTAGACTGCACAGGTCTAGTATTCTGAGAAATGGTCTTAAAGGTTTGGGACTGGCTTATGATGGGTTTGAGTCTAGTCCATTCTTCAAGTTCTTTACAGTAGTGTTAATGCATCACAATTTTCACTAATTTTTGGTCTAGTCAACCTCAATCTCACTTTTCTTCCCTCACAAGGAAAGCATCCTTGTGAGGGATGAACCACATACCAAGTACTGTATTACATGCAAACCTTACCTTAAATAGAGGACTTAATACAACAGAGCCAACATTGGAAAACTCGTGGGCAGTTAATAATGCCGGCAGAACCTTGTTCTTGGCCACATAATCCGGGATGTTATCAAGCTTGGGTGTCAGCTCAGAGAAGAATCTATAGGATGAAGCAAAACATTACTCATGAAATCGTAAGACACAATTGCAAACAAAGCATACCATGGGCGGGGATAGAACCCACGATCAGAGAGTCATAAAACTCCAGACTGATGTGCTAGCCACTGGGCCAGCTGGCTACAATATACCTAGTTGGACAAACCTTATTGTAGCCAGCTGGCCCAGTGTCTAGCACATTGGTCTGGAGTTTTATGACTCTCTGATCGTGGGTTCTACCCCCGCCCGTTGTATGGTTTGTAAGCAAAACATTAACTGGTCAATCCACCAAGCATCCTTTCATATCTCTGGAATTTCATTTATTTAAAGTACAAGTTCAGGTCTTTGTTTCAAAATTAATGTACATAAACAATAACTTGAAGGCCAATAGGATACACAGCATTTCAGGTAACACTTAATCTGGTTTTACACTTTATATATTTTGTTTTTTAACCAGTTAACTGTCCAAACACAGATCTACGTTCTTACCACTAATACTCCAAACATAGATCAAAGTTTTATTTTTCTTGCCTTCAAATATGGAATGACTGGCCTGAGATACCTGGTCAGTACAGAATGGGTCTTAACACTCGGTGTGCGCAGTATTAAAAAATCTAGGACCACTTAGTACCTTGTGGGAGCACCAGTTCAATTGAGTGCCAGCTAGAGCAAAGAGCATGGCAAACACCAGGGGTTCACTGATGTCATGTCTTATTAGCACTCCCCTTTAACGAGGAAAGTGATGTTGACCCTGAGTTTAGTGGCTGAGATGGATGTGGCCACAAGCAGTCAAGGAAATATCAAAAACCTTGATAGTAGCCAATGTGCAACATTTGTGCAACATCTTTTCAATTCTGGTACCACTGGTAGTGTCATCCTGCCAGAATGTCCTATAACTTATGTCCTAAGTAAAGAGAAACAATTCTGGAACATGTAATGTGTTTGGCAGGAAATCTGAATAAATGAAGAACGGGTATAATTGAAACCCACTGTATTAGAAAAACACTGTAAAGCAAAGCATTATAAAGCTGGGCCCGCCTGTATATACCTGCATCTAGAAACAAAACCAATCTTCAATTAGAAGTCATGTGGAGGCTACTGTAACCACATATAAACAACACATGAACACAAACTATTACAACATACATACCTGTGCTTCTCATTAGCATCCTTAATTTGTATTTCTTCCAAGAAGAGCAACGTCTCTATAAGATCATTGTCGAAAAATTGCCCCGGCTGGCGAAGGTTTCTGACTACGTCTTTTGGGTTTGGTCGGGAAGCAGGATTGGCACCAACTAGTCGAGTGTATGTGGCTACTAATGACTTGGGAATCTGAATGAAAAAACATCAAGTAAACAGAGAAATCTTAGTAGTATTAAGTAATTATGTTACATAGACTACAACAGACCTGTGGCTAATGAGTATAATTTAGTATCTTAATGCAGTTTTTGTGAAAGATGAGCTGTGGTAAACTATTAAATCATGCCTTCTTGACCTAGCATGAGACATGTTAATTTGTACTCACCTATTTGTGGTTGCAGGGGTTGAGACTCAGCTACTTGCCCCACTTCTTCACTGATTGCTACTAGGTCCTCTGTCTCCCTGCTCCATGAGCTTTATCATACCTTGTCTTAAAGCTATGTATGGTTCCTGCCTCCACTACATCACTTGCTGGACTATTCCACTTCCTGACAACTCTATGACTAAAGAAATCTTCCTAACATCTCTTTGACTCATCTGAGTCTTCAAATTCCAACTGTGGCCCCTTGTTTCTATGTCCCATCTCTGGAACATCCTGTCTCTGTCCACCCTGTCAATCCCTTGCAGTATTTTGTATGTCGTTATCATGTCTCCACTAACCCTCCTGTCCTCCAGTGTCATCAGGCTGATTTGCCTTAACCTTTCTTCGTAGGACATTCCCCTTAGCTCTGGAACTAGCTTTGTTGCAAACCTTTGCACTTTCTCTAATTTCTTGACGTGCTTGACCAGGTGTGGGTTCCATACTGGTGCTGCAGACTCCAGTATGGGCCTGAGGTACACAGTGTACAGAGTCTTGAACAATTAATTGTGTGTTCGTCAATCTGTTCACATTTTGTCTCTTTCTCGTGGAAGCTTAAGAATTGATTAAACTTGATGGTAATAATAATAATAATTAATAATAATTAATAATAATTAATAATAATGATAATTAATACAAATAATTAATAATAATTAATAATAATCTTCTTTCAACAAACTGGCCACCTCCCACCAAGGCAGGGTGGCCCAAAAAGAAAAACACAAGTTTCTCTTTCCAACTTAAGTAATATATACAGGAGAAGGGGGTTAACAGCACCTTGCTCCCGGCACGTTAGTCACCTATTACGACACACATGCTTACAGAGGAAGATCTCTGTTCCACTTCCCCATGGAGATAAGAAGAAATAAACAAGAACTAGTAAGAAAATAGAAAAAACCCAAAGAGGTGTGTAAACGTGTACAGTAGACTGTTGTTTAACATGGTAGTTACATTCCTGAAAATGCCATGTTAGTCAAAACCGTGTTAGACAAACTGAACTATGAGAAAAATAGGGTTACATTCCTGGGAGGCCCCAAAAAGCCGAACAACTTTTTTTAGACCTCCAGATCTCACAAAATAAAAGTGAATATGTAATTGTAGTGCATTGTCGTGATATATTACTGCTAAAGACTACAAATGCAATAGAAATAATAGTATTTCTTATTTTAAATTGTGGGTAATGGTGTGTGTGGATGATTGTGGAGAGTAGATATGGATGGTGTGGCCTTACTGGGCCGAGGTGGATGGTTGTTGGTTGCTGGCAGAAGTGAATGGTAAAGGTTCTGGTACTGAAGTCGATGGTTGTACTAGAGTGTGCATAAATTCTGTAATGGCTCTTTTACCCTGCAGTACATTACACAGCTGTAATTCTGTAATGGCTCTTTTACCCTGCAGTACATTACACAGCTGATGGTAAGGCATCATCAGCTGGTCTAGACCCCATTTTGAAGCAGTGCTTCAAAATTTGTTAGTATAATTATACTATTACTTTTTTTTTTTTTTTCAACAAGTCGGCCGTCTCCCACCGAGGCAGGGTGACCCAAAAAAGAAAGAAAATCCCCAAAAAGAAAATACTTTCATCATCATTCAACACTTTCACCACACTCACACATTATCACTGTTTTTGCAGAGGTGCTCAGAATACAACAGTTTAGAAGCATATACGTATAAAGATACACAACATATCCCTCCAAACTGCCAATATACTATTACATCAATAAATAATGTCTACCTATCATATTTATTCCAGAATAATATGTACATGTGCATGTTTACTTATACACACTCATCTGAGCTTTTCTTTGATTTTATCTTAATAGTTCTTGGTCTTATTACTTTTAATTTTATATCCATGGGGAAGTGGAATAAGAATCTTTCCTCCGTAAGCCATGTGTGTTGTAAAAGTCAACTAAAATGCCGGGAACAATGGGCTAGTAACCCCTTTTCCTGTAATAATTACTAAAAAGAATAAGAAGAAGAAAACTGTCAAAGTGGGAAGTCTGAATGTGTGTGGATGTTGTGCAAATAATAAGAAAGAGATGATTGTGGATGTTATGAATGAGAAGAAGCTGGATGTCCTGGCTTTAAGTGAAACAAAGCTGAATGGGGTGGGAGAGTTTCAGTGGAGAGGAATAAATGGGATTAGGTCAGGGGTTTCAAATAGAGTTAGAGCTAAAGGAAGAGTAGCAATAATGTTGAAGGATAAGTTATGGCAGGAAAAGAGGGACTATAAATGTATTAATTCAAGGATTATGTGAAGTAAAATAAAGGTTGTATGTGAAAAGTGGGTTATAGTAAGCGTATATGCACCTGGAGAAGAGAGAAATGTAGAGGAGAGAGAGAGATTTTGGGAAATGTTGAGTGAATGCATGGGGAGTTTTGAACCAAGTGTGAGAGTAATGGTGGTTGGGGATTTCAATGTTAAAGTGGACAAAATTGTTGTGGAGGGAGCAGTAGGTAAATTTGGGGTTCCAGGGGTAAATGAAAATGTGGAGCCTTTAATTGAGCTATGTGTAGAAAGAGGTTTGGTAATAAGTAATACATATTTTATGAAGAAGAGGATAAATAAATATACAAGGTATGATATAGCACGTAATGAAAGTAGTTTGTTAGATTATGTATTGGTGGATAAAAGGTTGATGGGTAGGCTCCAGGATGTACACATTTATAGAGGGGCAACTGATATATCGGATCATTATTTAGTTGTAGCTACAGTTGGAGTAAGAGGAAGATAGGAAAAAGAGGAAAATGGCAACAACAAGCAAGAGGGAGGTGAAAGTGTATAAACTAAGGGAGGAGGAAGTTCTGGTGAGATATAAGCAACTATTGGCAGAAAGGTGGGCTGGTGCAAGTATGAGTAGTGGGGGGGGGATGAAGAGGGTTGGAATAGTTTTAAAAATGTAGTATTAGAATGTGGGGCAGAAGTTTGTGGTCATAGGAGGGTGGGTGCAGGAGGAAAGAGGAGTAATATCTTAAGTGGTGATCATTATAAGTAAGCTGCCTACTGCTGTAAGCCTTGGAAAACATTAAATAGATAAGTAGGGAAGCTGTCTTGTGGACATGACTAAGATGTATGAACCTGTAGTTCACACAGTGAGATGGAGACCAATGACTCTAAACTACTGCTTGTGGTCACCTGGCTGTACAGAGCACAGCCTTTAACTTATCCTTTTAAAGATTTACAGTATGTAATAAGTCGGGCCAGTTTTTTTTTTTTTTTGTTTGTTTGGTTGCATTTTTTAAACATGCTTAAGGAATATCATTACAAGTGAGTTTAGATTAACCCTTTGACTGTCACAAGCCCCTTTCTGAAACTGTCATTCTATATCGCAAAAGTTTTGGAAAAAAAAAAATTATTTTTTCTTATGAAATGATAGAGAATCTTTTTCCGATGGTAATGTCACCAAAAGTACGAAATTTGGTCGAAAACTCATGGAATAACGCTCCCGCGAAGTTAGCGGTCTCAGCGGCATATACGCATCAGCAATTTCGCCAACTTTGAGCCCTGTTTTTGGCCAATTCCATTGTTCCAGTTTACCAAACTCATAGCTATTTCTTTAGAACTCCTTTTTTCTATCAGTTGAGTACAAAAAACCGCCCATTTACCAATTTGAACTACCCAATAAAGTGGTCAGAAATTGGCAATTTGGCCAATTTCACACAAATTAAAAAAGATGCAAATTTCAAAATAGGGTCCAGAATAAACAATATAGACATTCTTGGCACTAATATAACATATCCTCTGTTCATTAGTCATGTCTCTAGGTCCCTCTTATATTACTATTGCTTTCTATTTTGATTTTTTATTCATACAAAAAATTACAAAATTTACTGTTATGCAGACTAATGCATTATTGTAAAAATGGTATAAATAATATCAGTGCACTAGTGAAAGAATATTAGACTCCCCAGTAGATGTGTATTGGATGTGTGGTGTAATCTGCTTACTCCTGAACATTGGTAAAAATCAAACATTTCCACTACTTTGAGCTCAATTTTAAGGTCATTTTCATTGTGAAAGTAATGAAAATCATCTCTATTTCTGTAATATGTTTTCCATTTTATCACCTGAGACCATGAAAATGAGACTACAACAATAAATACTATACAAAAATACACCTCAAAGTCGGCGTTTTAATCCAAAAAAACGGTCAGTTTTTTTCTCGTTATGCACTGCGTGCTGCAGGATTTTTTTATATGGTGCACACTGACCACACAGACCCATTCTCTCACATGTGGGCCTACTAGCTTTCTCCTGCTTGATTTGAAGCCGCTAGAATTTATGCGTATAAATACGTTAGAAACAGTGGTGTGTAAGATGTATATATACAACGTAAACAGTCAAAGAGTTATGAGGCTTTACAACAAAATGCTAAATTTAGCAGCAAATTCCTATATAAAAAATGCCTAGATTGCATGCAAAAGAATATACTACTGTATACAAAAATGGGGAAGGTTGAATAATTGTGTGAAATCATATTATTTCTTAAGAGTAGATTACAATTATTTACTAACCTTTGAAGTGTTTCTGAGAGATAGAGATGTGTCAAGATAACCATTAAAAACCTCCCAGACTAGACAGCCAAGGCCCCACATATCTGCTGCCCTGTGGATAACAAAATGGATAAAATTATGCACCAGAGACAAACATTCCAGACAGTCCATCAGCCAGATAGGTTGGTGACAACTGCTCATACTGATTTTCTATTTATCTTACACTTGTAGTTGTAGAAAATGTGTGAAAGCATTGTATAGCTCCTTGTCTTCTCTGTTATAACAGTGTTATGATTGAATCAATATTTTTTTCCAACTTTGTATTTCCATGTATCAAATGATACTCCAATGCTCTTTAAAATATGTAATATCAACATACTTCAATACAATTTTCTTAAAACAAACATTATCCTTAATTTTATTTACAGTAGGGCCCCACTTATATGGCAGGTTAGGTTCCAGGCTACTACTGTAAAGAGGAAATTACTGTAAAGTGGAACACCCTCTTTTTCCACTTAAAATGCATATAAATACTAGATAAGTTCACACAAACGTACATTAAGTTAGCAATATAACTAGGCATTAAAACAATAAACGAGCAAAATACACATATAGTACACTCATTACTTATCTTAAAATAATTGTAGTCTTAATGTAGGGCGAGACGAGTAGTATTTAATTTAAGAAATCAGGTGTGGTAGGTATGGCACCAAGCCAGGCTACCATACCTACCACACCAGGACATCCCACCCACACGTAATATACTACGACATTTAAAGTGTCCTAGAGTGATAAAATGCATATACAGTTCACTCATTACTTACCTTAAAATATTTGTAGTCTTAATGTAGGGTCAGAGGTGAGTAAATGAAATGAAACAAATAAATGAGAGAGAGAGAGAGAATGAGTACTTGAGCTAGGACAGATGTGGAGTTATGTAAACAAACCAAGCGAACACGTATGGTTTTGGTTCACATGTTTGTATTATACCATAATACAAACACTTTACATTGTGTACAAGGTGTCACCATGTTGATACAGTAGAATAAATAAAGAGCAACATTCTCATTCTCATGTAACACCATTTTTCAGAAGAAATGATGCTCTAGGAGAAGGCATGCAAAAGGAATAATTTTCTAGTTACCCCCAGTAATATTATAGCGTACACATTTTCTCTGATGTTAGACTAAAGAAAACATTATTCTTGTCGTCACCCTTACATGTTGCCTGGCTACCACATCTCATATTTATGTTAATTTATTCTACTGTGGGTGTATTTATCATGTTTATATGATATGTAGCATGTTTATTATAGAACTTTGAAAAAAATATCATAGGTGGATTAATGAAAATGTGAAAGGGGGTAAAGCAGCTGGAACTGATGGGATCATGACAGAAATGTTAAAAGCAGGGGGGGATATAGTGTTGGAGTGGTTGGTACTTTTGTTTAATAAATGTATGAAAGAGGGGAAGGTACCTAGGGATTGGCAGAGAGCATGTATAGTCCCTTTATATAAAGGGAAAGGGGACAAAAGAGACTGTAAAAATTATAGAGGAATAAGCTTACTGAGTATACCAGGAAAAGTGTACGGTAGGGTTATAATTGAAAGAATTAGAGGTAAGACAGAATGTAGGATTGCGGATGAGCAAGGAGGTTTTAGAGTGGGTAGGGGATGTGTAGATCAGGTGTTTACATTGAAGCATATATGTGAACAGTATTTAGATAAAGATAGGGAAGTTTTTATTGCATTTATGGATTTAGAAAAGGCATATGATAGAGTGGATAGAGGAGCAATGTGGCAGATGTTGCAAGTATATGGAATAGGTGGTAAGTTATTAAATGCTGTAAAGAGTTTTTATGAGGATAGTGAGGCTCAGGTTAGGGTGTGTAGAAGAGAGGGAGACTACTTCCCGGTAAAAGTAGGTCTTAGACAGGGATGTGTAATGTCACCATGGTTGTTTAATATATTTATAGATGGGGTTGTAAAGGAAGTAAATGCTAGGGTGTTTGGGAGAGGGGTGGGATTAAATTATGGGGAATCAAATTCAAAATGGGAATTGACACAGTTACTTTTTGCTGATGATACTGTGCTTATGGGAGATTCTAAAGAAAAATTGCAAAGGTTAGTGGATGAGTTTGGGAATGTGTGTAAAGGTAGAAAGTTGAAAGTGAACATAGAAAAGAGTAAGGTGATGAGGGTGTCAAATGATTTAGATAAAGAAAAATTGGATATCAAATTGGGGAGGAGGAGTATGGAAGAAGTGAATGTTTTCAGATACTTGGGAGTTGACGTGTCGGCGGATGGATTTATGAAGGATGAGGTTAATCATAGAATTGATGAGGGAAAAAAGGTGAGTGGTGCGTTGAGGTATATGTGGAGTCAAAAAACGTTATCTATGGAGGCAAAGAAGGGAATGTATGAAAGTATAGTAGTACCAACACTCTTATATGGGTGTGAAGCTTGGGTGGTAAATGCAGCAGCGAGGAGACGGTTGGAGGCAGCGGAGATGTCCTGTTTAAGGGCAATGTGTGGTGTAAATATTATGCAGAAAATTCGGAGTGTGGAAATTAGGAGAAGGTGTGGAGTTAATAAAAGTATTAGTCAGAGGGCAGAAGAGGGGTTGTTGAGGTGGTTTGGTCATTTAGAGAGAATGGATCACAGTAGAATGACATGGAAAGCATATAAATCTATAGGGGAAGGAAGGCGGGGTAGGGGTCGTCCTCGAAAGGGTTGGAGAGAGGGGGTAAAGGAGGTTTTGTGGGTAAGGGGCTTGGACTTCCAGCAAGCGTGCGTGAGCGTGTTAGATAGGAGTGAATGGAGACGAATGGTACTTGGGACCTGACGATCTGTTGGAGTGTGAGCAGGGTAATATTTAGTGAAGGGATTCAGGGAAACCGGTTATTTTCATATAGTCGGACTTGAGTCCTGGAAATGGGAAGTACAATGCCTGCACTTTAAAGGAGGGGTTTGGGATATTGGCAGTTTGGAGGGATATGTTGTGTATCTTTATATGTTTATGCTTCTAGACTGTTGTATTCTGAGCACCTCTGCAAAAACAGTGATAATGTGCGAGTGTGGTGAAAGTGTTGAATGATGATGAAAGTATTTTCTTTTTGGGGATTTTCTTTCTTTTTTGGGTCACCCTGCCTCGGTGGGAGACGGCCGACTTGTTGAAAAAAAAAAAAAAAAAAAAGTGTATATTAATGTAATATACAACATTTAATGTGCCTCAGTGATTATTGTTATTATCATCATTATTAACCCTTTCAGGGTCGAGACCCTTGATCCTTAACTCCCACTCAGGGTCAAAAAATATTTGAAAAATAAAAAAAATTATTATTTTTCTTATGAAATTTTTCTCATGAAATTTGATGGAAAACTTATGGAATTATGCTCTCGTGATGTTATCAGTATTGACAATATTTATGCCCACTTCGAGCCCTATTTTTGGCCAATTCCAATGTTTCAATCTACTAAAATCATAGCTTAGTCACTAAAATTCCATTTGTTCTATCGATTGAGTACAAGAAACCACCCATTTACCAATTTCAACTACCCAATAAAGTGGTCAGAAATTGGCAATTTGGCCCATTTCACACAAATTCCAAAAGATGCCAATTTCAAAATAAGGTCCAGAATAAACAAGACAGACATTCCTGGCACTAAAATAACATTTTATCTGTTTATTAGTCACGTCTCCAGGCCCCTCTTACATTACTTTTTCTTTTCATTTTTAATTTTTCTCACAAAAAATAGAAGATTTACTGTTATGTATATTATGGAATCATTGTACAAACGGTATAAATAATATCAGCTCACTTGTGTAAGAATATTAGACTACCAGTTGACGTGTATTGGACGCATGGTGTGATTTGTTTACTCTTGAACATCGGTAAAAATCGAACATTTTTGCTACCTTGTGCTCAATTTCAAGGTACTTGCCATTGTGAAACCAATCAAAATTATATCTATTAAATAAGACCAGGAAAACGAGAATACAACCATAAATATCATACGAAAATAGACTGCCAAGGCACTGTTTTAAACCAAAAACACGGTCAGTTTTTTTTTCTCATTATGCACTTTGTGCTGCACAATTTTTTCTTTATACTGTGCACACTGACCACGCAGACCCAATGTTTCACATCTAGGCCTACCAGCCTTTTCCTACTTGATTTGAAGGCACTAGAATTTATGCGTACTAGTACGACACCAACCCTGGTGCGCAAGACGTACCAGTACAGCACCAACCCTGAAAGGGCTAATATGGAGTTTCAACACTTAAGACAATCTTACTGATTTTAATGTGTACCTGCCTGCCAGCATAGTATGTAAGTTTACTTAGGTACAGGCACACATAAGTATAATTATCAGAGTACATATACAGTATATAAAATATGAAATAACTTTAAAACACTTGAAATTTTGGAAAGTTTCCAGACATAGTGGAGAGACACTGAGCTCACAGAGAAAGTAAACAAACCAAGTGGGGCACAGTGACCTTATTAGAAAGTCAGGTGGGGGGAGCCGTATAGTGAGCTTTGGCCATAATTTGAAATGTCCCTATTAGCGGAACGCCATAAAGCAAAATGCTGTAAAGTGGGCCCCTACTGTACCTGAATAATGTCACCTTTGTTTTAATGCAATTTCCATTATATATACAGTGGTACCTTGACTTACGAGTTTGATTCATTCCGTGACCAAGCTCGTAACTAAATTTGCTTGTACATACGTATACAGTGGTCCCTCGTTTATCTTCGTTAATCCGTTCCTGGAAGTGCGACGCTTATCGAAAGACGATTTTCGAATCAATTTTCCCAGTAAGAAATAATGTAAATACAATTAATCCGTTCCTGACACCCAGAAGTATTAAAACAAAAAAAAATTTTACATGAAATTTAGATGTAGTACATAAACAATACAATAGGACACGATGAATGAAACATTAACAGCATAAAACTTACCTTTATTGGCGATTGTTCTTAGTGTATGGAAGACTGGAGGAGGAGAGAGATTGGATTAGTTACTGTTTGGAAGGGGAATCCCCTTCCATCAACACCCAGGTACCAAATCCTTTTCTGGGGTTACTTCTCTGTTTCTTAATGCCACTAGGACCAGCTTGAGAGTCACTGGAGCCCTGTCTCGCAAAAAAAAGTGTCTAGAGAGCTCTGTTTCTGGCGTCTCTTTAAAACTTCCCTAAAATTGGCCAAGACTCTGTCACTGTACAAGTTGCTGATATGGCTTGCAACATCCTTCTCAGGGTGATGTTTCTCCATAAATCTTTCCATCCTACCCCACATTTCAAAAATCTCCTTAATTTCTGAAGAAGGCACCTTGTTCCATCTCTCTTCCTCCTCCTCTGCAGCAAGATTCTGAGCTGCGATCTGTTGCTGTTCCTGCTGAAACTCCTGCAGCAGCTCAGTGGTTAGCTCTTCCTTGTGGTCCTCCACCAACTCTTCCACATCCTTCAAACTCACATCCAACCCCATGGAACTCCGTAATGCCACAATAGAGTTCACAACTGACATAGGCTCATCAGGGTCAGCCACAAACCCTTCAAATTCCCTCTTGTGGACACAATCTGGCCACAATTTTCTCCAAGCAGAGTTCAAAGTCCTGGTAGTCACTCACTCCCAAGCCTTACCTATAACGCATTCATATTGTTCAATGATTTTTTCTTAAATTCAATCATATTTCTCACCTTATTTACCAAAGGCTTGGCACTAGGAGCTTTCTTTGGAGCCAAGGTAGCTTATTTAGCACTTGCAAGCACTAAAATGAATGGAATATTATGAAATATTTCATATGAACAAGTGAGGGGACCGTCGCTCGCTGGTAAACAATGGCATACTGGCTGGGAAGGGAGGCCAACGCAGCTCAGAGCCGTGAGTACGCGTCCAGGACGAACGATGATTAGCGAGTCAACCGACCATTTATGAGCCAATGTTTGGATGAAAATAACACGACGATTTCCGAAAAGGATGACTATCGAGCCGGACGATTATCGAGGGACCACTGTACATCAAATCAATTTTTCTCACTGAAATTAAATGAAATGCCATTAATTCGCTCCAGCCCCCAAGAAAACACCCCAGGGGCAGGAGAAAATACTTCAATATAACACTAATGTCAAGTCTATGGCTTATTTATCTATCAGAATTTATCTAATATGACATAACAAACACTATTAGTAACACAGAAACATGATATATACTCTACAATGAATAAAATAGGCCATAATATGGCGAGTGTCCAGGACCAGTCCAAGTATATAAAATCATTACTGCTCCTTCCTATAACGTGTTCTTTGGTCCTGGGTAAGAGAAAATGGAGTTTTTGAGAGGCTAACTGCACTAGATCACAGGTGCAGTGGTATGTGAATATCTCAGAAGCAAGTTATTGACCGATTTGATGAAGACCACTATTTATAATTGAAGTAAATGCAATAATATTGACAGGAATCATAAAAAAATGATTGTTCTACAATTAGCATGTGGAATATTGGAAATACTATTTCAAATATTCTGGGATTTGTGTGGGAGTAAAGGGCAAGATATTCTGCAAATGTCAAAATCTAGCAACCTTACTTTTTTGTAGAATAACTAAAGATAATTGCACGATTACCTCCAGTGAGAACATCACACTAGGATTATTTTATATGTACCAAGTCCCACAACCACCTTTCGTTGTGCCATTTAGGCCGGGGATCTTGCCAAATGTCATTTTCAGTAAATATTTTTTTCTGTGAAGTGGAAATGGGAAGTACAATGCCCGCACTCTAAAGGAGGGGTTTTGGAATATTAGCAGTTTGGAGGGATATGTTGTGTATCTTTATATATGCTTCTAAACTGTTGTGTTCTGAGCACCTCTGCAAAAACAGTGATTATGTGTGAGTGAGGTGAAAGTGTTGAATGATGATGAAAGTATTTTCTTTTTGGGGATTTTCTTTCTTTTTGGGTCACCCTGCCTCGGTGGGAGACGGCCGACTTGTTAAAAAAAAAATTCTTCGCTTGTAACCCAGATTTTGGCTTGCAACTCAAGGGAAAAAATCAACCAAGCAATGCCTCGTAAATCGGAAAACTCTTAAGTTGGGGCACTCGTAAGTCAAGGTACCACAACACTTTTTTTCAGGCACATAGTGATGTGGAGAAATTTTCTCCAGGAGGGGGGTATCAGCCCCCTTCAGCCCTTTCCAGCCCCTTCAGCCCTCTGAGGGACTCAGCCCTCCAGAGGGGCTGATGGCATCTTGCTTCTGCATCTCTACATCAACACTTTAATTGATTCCAGATGCAGTATGAGCGTGTGCCATAGGTCATGTGACTTTTTTGCAAGAGATCAGTGTTGCAAATAGTGTAGTTTAATGAGAGACAATCAATCTCTTACCTTAGCAGGACAATTAAGGAAAATCCTGCACCCACTTTATTACCATGTTAAAGATAGTATACATTGTTGTCTATGCCCAGACAGCAAGAATCAAGCATTTTGTATTGCTTCATGGTGGAAGTTTGGCAAGGAAGGGAAATATGCTATGTCAGTTTTTCCTTTATGTGCTGGGGGCGAGAGGCATTTTAGCTTAGATTGATTTTAACCTTGCCAAGGGACACAGACAATGGGATAATGAACAAAGAACGCTGATCTGTGCATATGTGTACATAAAAGAATCTCAAAGAATACATCAAAACACTTACAGAGTAGTGTGATCAGCTTCTTTAGAGATAAGATTGTGAATAATAAACAATACTTGATGAACAGTGTGTAACAATGAATGTTGCGATCTTAACAGAGTGTAGTAAGTACAACACTCTTCAAAGAACACGTCTGCTTCAATCAAGACAACGGATAACCAGGTGCAACTACTGGTCAGCTACAAATACCCAGGTGCATCTGATATATATGATAGAGGTAGGGCGGCTGCAAAGCAGATATCCATTCAGGTTAATAACAAAAAGGCACAATACCGTGACTGGAACGATACACAGATAACCCGCACATAAAAGAGAGAAGCTTACGGTGACATTTCGGTCCGACTTGGACCATTGACAAAGTCACACAGTGTGACTTTGTCAATTGTCCAAGTCGGACCGAAACGTCGTCGTAAGCTACTCTCTTTTATGTGCGGGTTATTTGTGTATCCATTCATGTTTTATTTGACATACCAATACCTGGTGATCCGAGGGTCAAAATATTCAGAGTGCTGGGCGAGAAAACGTAGATCTATGCTTGGACAGTTAAGGGGATAAAGGAGGGGTATGAGATATTGGCAGTTTGGAGGGACATGTAAGCTGTATCTGAGCGCCTCTGCAAAGACAGTGATTATGTATGAGTGATGGTGAAAGTGTTGAATGATGAGTTTTTTCTTTCCTTTTGGGTTTTTTCTTTCTTTTTGGGCCACCCTGCCTCGGTGAGAAATGGCCGGAGTGTTAAAAAATAGATACATTATATTCCATAGAAACAAGTGAAATTATATAAAAAAGTCTTAATTTCAAGGCCAGTAGTGGATCTGAATCTAAAACTTTACCCTAAAATGTGTCTTCTGGGTGGCATTAAGAGGGACAAGAAGAGTATTGTATTTTTATTTATCGTCCAGGTTTAGGCCCAGAACTTTATATTCACTTTTCTAGCAAGTGATTCAGAATGGTCATCAATATCTTTGGGAAGCATTACTGAAAACAACATTCATTTGTAAAAAAATACACCTACCATCCGACTTACGACCGAGTTTGGTTCCAAGAAACCGGTCGTAAGTTGAAATGGTCGTAAGTCGAACTTTACTACTGAATATCAACAAAACATATTTGTAATGACTTTATTTTATTGTTTTATTTTGGTGTTTCATGTTTTACTTTACTTTTTATGTTGTTAGTACTGTATTTTATACTGTAAGGTTTAGGATAAACACTGTGTACAACACAAATAGTTGTTTATTTCCCAGAAATTTGGCATAAAAAACACGGTCGTAAGTCGAGTGGTCGTAAGTCGAGCAGGTCATCGGATGGTAGGTGTATTAGTAATCATAACAAAAAGGAATAAGCTTGAATAACTACATTAAAACCGGTTAGCAGGAATTGAGTCCTGGAGTTGGGAAGAACAGTGCCTGCACTCTAAAGGAGGGGTTTGGGATATTTGCTGTTTAGAATGACATCTAAACTGTTGTATCTGCATGCCTATACAAAGATGGTGATAGTGTGAATGATGGTGAAAGTTTTTCTTGGTGGGAGATGGCCAGTGTGCTAAAGAAAAAAAAATATTGAAGTCATAGTTTTATTATTATTATGAACACATTAGCTGTTTCCCACCAAGGTAGGGCGGCCCGAAAAAGGAAAACTTTCACCATCATTCACTCCATCACTGTCTTGCCAGAGGCGAGCTTACACTACAGTTATAGAACTGCAACATTAACACCCCTCCTTCAGAGTGCAACCTGAGGACTCCTATTATTTATGCTCCTTAATATGAAGCCAAGGATTCTGTTCGCTTTATTGCAAACACTTATGCACTAATGTCTTGGTTTCAGATTACTGTTCACCAGAACTCCTAAATCCTTTTCGCAATCAGTAATATTAACCCTTTCACTGTCGGTCCCGTAATATTACAACCTGCAAGCCAATGTCGGTCCCATAATAGTATGCCAAAATTCTAGTGGCTTCCAATCTTGCGGGAGAAAGCTGGTAGGCCTACATAAGACAATGGGTTTGAATGGTCAGTATCAGCAGTAGACAAAAAAAGTCCTGCAGAACGCAGTGCATGAGAAAAAAAAAAAAACTGTTTTTCGTTTAAAACAGTGACTTTGCAGTGTATTTTCGTATGGTATTTATGGTTGTATTCTTGTTTTCTTGGTCTCGTTTGATAGAATGGAAGATATATTACAGATGATTTTGAATGATTTACAGACTAAAAGTACCTTGAAATTGAGCTCAAAGTAGCGGATATGTTTGATTTTTGTCAATGTTGAAGAGTAAACAAATTACATCACACCTCCAATATACGTCAACTGGTGGGTCTAATATGCTTTCATAAATGTGCTGATATTATTTATATCAGTACATGGTATAAATAATATCTAATTTTGTGTCAATAAAAATTCAAAATGGAAAGCAAGCAATATATAAGAGGGGCCTGGAGATGTGACTAATGAACAGAGAAAAGGTTATTTTAGTGCTCAGAATGTTTGTATTGTTAATTATGGACCCTATTTTGAAAATGGCCTTCCTTGTGTATAAAATTGGCCAAATTACCAATTTCTGATCAATTTTTTGGGAAGTTGAAATTGGTAAATGGGTGGTTTCTTGTACTCAGTCAATAGACCAAAAGGAGTTCTAGCAAAATAGCTATGAGTTTGGTCAACTAGAACAATGGAATTGGTAAAAAAAGTAGGGCTCAAAGCGGGTAAATATCGCTAAGATCGCTAACTTTGCGAGAGTGTAATTCTGTAAGTTTTCCATAAAGTTTCATACTTTTGGTGCCATTACAATCAAAAAAAGATTCTCTATCATTTCATAAGAAAAAAATTTTTTTTTTTTTAATTTTTTGACACTGAAAGCAAGTTTGTGAGCAGGGATCTCAACAGTGAAAGGGTTTGTGATGAATGGTTTTGAAAACCGACAAGTTGAAGAATTGAGACACTTATGCAACACATGGGAATCTTTATTGAAGAAACGTTTCGCCACACAGTGGCTTCATCAGTCCAATACAAAGTAGAAATGGGTAAGGAGAGTAGAAGTATGAGGTAATCAGTCCCTCAACCTGGATTCGATGTGTTCAGTCCATCACAAGAGTGATGGACTGAACACATCGAATCCAGGTTGAGGGACTGATTACCTCATACTTCTACTCTCCTTACCCATTTCTACTTTGTATTGGACTGATGAAGCCACTGTGTGGTGAAACATTTCTTCAATAAAGATTCCCATGTGTTGCATAAGTGTCTCAATTCTTCAGTGAAAGGGTTAAGATTTACATTATTTAGTTTATATGTGGCATGGTTATTTTCCTGTCCAACATTTAGAACTTTGCATTTGTCTATATTAAACTGCATTTGCCACCTTTCTAACCACTGCATCAGTCTATTCATATCTTCCTGGAGTCCTCTGTCCTCATTAGAATGAATTAGACGGCCTAGTTTGGTGTCATCTGCAAATCTGCTTATGTTGCTATTCCCTCATCTATGTCATTTATGTAAACTGTGAACAACAAAGGACCCAACACTGACCCCTGTGGAACACTGCTTGTGACATTCCCCCACTTTGATTTCTCCCCATTTATGCAAATTCTCAGCTGCCTATTTGTCAACCATGCAGCTACACAGGAAAAAATTCCTCCTCCTATTCAGTGTGCCTTAAGTTTCCTCAATAGCTCTGATGTGGAACTCTATCAAAAGCCTTACGGAAGATCATATACACAATATCATATTCATTACCATGATCTACCACTTCATGTACCTAAGCAAATTCATAAGCTGCACTTCTATATTATGAACCACCAGAAAAACTGGAGAATACAAGTACAAGCCATACATAACCAAAATTTAAGAGGTTAAACAAGATTACATTATGAACAAATGAAAACAATGTGAAGTAGATTTGGGATGGGACTCTGGAAAGGAGTCTCTGCTTTTCAAGCTCATGGAAGCTGAGTCAGGGAAAAGATCATCATACCTAAGAACCTGAGCAAGCCCTTACCATTTAGTTGTAGTGCACATTTTCGAAGGCTCAATCTTTTCCGGTGGGTTGTACACCTCCAGTTTGGGAATAATTTTGACAGGGAACATCGAGGAGTCGCTGCTGGAATATTCTACCCCACCTAGCTTCCACTCTCCAGCACGTGTAACAAATACACTGCTGGCGCAAACATTATAGTGAATCAAATTCCCATCATTGTTTAAGAAGCTCAGACCTTTCTGTGGATAAATATAAATTAATATACATTATAATATGCAATTAAAAATTATAAGAGAGCAACTGAATGATCTATAGCAGGTGTCATAAACAAACACTCCAGTGATGCTTGCAACCTTTGAACTAATTTTACCAATCTGCAGACTATACAGCAAGGCTAATTTTGAATCCAGGTCAATGTGCTGATCACAAGTCACTAAAGATTTTATGTCAAGGTTTATTCATTTACTAATCATATTAACATTAGACATGATTTTCACTTCATATTTGACTAAAATATCAGGAGGAGAGAAGGAGGCAGTACACATAGGCCAGCACACAGGGACAGGACAAGAGAGGTAGTAGGAACTAGAGAGGTGGTAGTAGTAGTAGTTATGGAGTCTGGTCAAAGACCAAGAAAAAGGAGCACTGCAGGAAAGCTCAGGGCTACAAGGGATATGAACAAATTTGACAATTGTCTGTTCTCTAGTTTTTCGATCAAATGTCATTTCGGTTAATGAAATGTCTATCGGAGAAATGTCCATTCAGTAAAATGTCCTTTTGGCCAAATGTCTGTTCAGTGAAATGTCCACTCTGCCATGTGTCCATCGGTGAAATGTCCATTTGGCCAAATGCCCATCAGTGAAATGTCTGTCGGCCACCTGTCTGGCCACATACATTACTAAAGTTAAAAAGAGAAACTTTCATTTTTCTTTTTAGGCCACCCTGCCTAGGTGGGATGTGGCCAGTTTGTTGAAAGAATATGATAAGAGTGGATAGGGGAGCAATGTGGCAGATGTTGCAAATGTATGGAATAGGTAGTAAGTTACTAAATGCTGTAAAGAATTTGTATGAGGATAGTGAGGTTCAGGTTAGGGTACGTGGGAGATTACTTTCCAGTAAAAGTAGGCCTTAGACAGGGATGTGTAATGTCACCATGGTTGTTTAACATATTTATAGATGGAGTTGTAAAAGAAGTAAATGCCAGGGTGTTGGGGAGAGGGGTGAATTAAATTATGGGGAATCAAATACAAAATGGGAGTTGACAGTTACTGTTTGCTGATGATAGTGTGCTTTTGGGAGATTCTAAAGAGAAGCTGCAAAGGTTAGTGGATGAGTTTGGGAGGGTGTGTAATGAAAGCTTAAAGTGAACATAGATAAAGAGGGGTTTGGGATACTGGCAGTTTGGAGGGACCTCTAAACTGTCGTACCTGAGCGCCTCTGCAAAGACAGTGATTATGCATGAGTGAGGTGAAAGTGTTGAATGATGATGAAAGTATTTTCTTTTTGGGGATTTTCTTTCTTTTCGGGTCACCCTGCCTCGGTGGGAGACGACCGACGTGTTGGCAAAAAAAAAAAAAAGAGTATGGTGATGAGGGTATCAAACGAGTTAGGTAAAGAAAAATTGGATATTACATTGGAGGGAGGGAGTATGGAAGAAGAAAATGTGTTCACATAGTTTGCAGTAGATTTGTCAGCAGATGGGTTTATGAAGGATGAGGTTAAACTGATGAAGGAAAAAAGGGGAGTGGTGCACTGAGGTGTCAGTGGAGACAAAAAATGTTATCCATACAGGCAAAGAAGGGAATGTATGAGAGTATAGTGGTACCAACACTCTTATATGGCTGTGAAGCATGGATTGTGAATGCTGCAGCGAGGAGGAGACTGGAGGCAGTGGAGATGTCATGTCTAAGGGTAATGTGTGGTGTAAATATTATGCAGCTCTAGAATTCGTAGTGTGGAAATTAGGTGGTGTGGAGTTACAAAAAGTATTATTCTGAGGGCTGAAGAGGGGTTATTGATATGGTTTGGACATTTAGAGAGAATGGAACAAGGAAAGAATGACCTGGAGAGCATATAAGTCTGTGGGGGAAAAAAAGACATGGTAGGGGTAGTCCTAGGAAAGGATAGAGGGAGGGGGTAAAAGAGGTTTAGTGTGCAAGGGGTCTGGACATGCAGCAGGCATCTGTGAGCATGTTAGATAGGAGTGAATGGAGACGAATGGTTTTTGGGACCTGATGAGCCGTTGGAGTGTGAGCAGGGTAATACTGTGTGAAGGGATTCAGGTAAACCGGTTAGCCAGACTTGAGTCCTAGAAATGGTAAGTATAATGCCTGCACTTTAAAGGAGGGGGTTGGGATACTGGCTGTTTGGAGTGACATCTATATAATCATGTCTGGGCACCTATGCAAAGTCAGTGATTTTGTGTGAGTGATGGTTAAAGTGTTTCTTACTTTTTTTGAGTCACCCTGAACTGACATGTTGAAAAAAAAAAAACCACATTTTGGTGTGTGTTTGAAGTACAGCCCCTCTAAAAAAAATTAAAAAAAAAAAAATAATAATGTGGGCCCACTTGAACAAAAATCTAGGTGCTGTCAGAGTGAGAGAGAATACCAGTGAAGAGACTAGGAAACCTGCTAGTTGGACATGAATTTTTAAAAGTAGGGCGAATACCTAGATACAGTGCAAGAGAATGTCTTCTTTATATCACACTGCCTGCTTAGAGTGCCAAACTAAAGGCAGTACAGCCTCTCCTCACTTAATGGAGTTTCGTTCGTAAGACCACGTCAGTAAACAAATTCATCGCTAAGTGAGGAGCATACTATAATGGTAGTGGGTTTGTGTCAACCATCTTTGATATTGTTTTAAAATCACCTCTGCACCATTTATAATATTTCTGGTATATTTTTAAATGTTTATAGTGTACTGTATATTGTAATAAACAGAATAGAGGAACTCAGCTCTAATATACATTAGCATTTAAGTATGCATACTGGTCAAAGAGCCCGTCATAAGTCCAAGTCATCGGTAAATGAGTACATCGCTAAGTGAGGAGAGGCTGTACTTCTAAAACATTCTGAAAAAATAATTACACCACTAACAGTGAAACTATAAAAATCTGAGCACTTGTCAAGTTAACTAGGGAATCAGTTGCTAAAAAGCTTTTGCCTCTCCAGCCACTGCAATACAGCTTTAGTCTCATGATCAAATTTACCAGTGACCTCAAAGTGAGCCTGCACTTTAAAGGAGGGGTCTGGGATATTGGCTGTTTGGAGTAACATCTAAATTGTCGTACCTGAGCACCTCTGAAAAGACAGTGATTACATATGAATGATGATGAAAGTGCTTCATTCTTTTTTTGGATCACCCTGCCTCGGTTGGAGATGGCCGACGTGTTGAAAAAATCTTTTCTTTCAACATACCAGCCGTATCCCACCAAGACAGGGTAACCTAAAAAGAATAACAAAAGTTTCTCTTTTTAAATTTAGTAATGCATATAGGAGAAGGGGTTACTAGCCCCTTGTTCCCGGCATTTTAGTCGCCTCTTACAAACGCATGGTTTACAGAGGAAAGATTCTTCTCCACTTCCTCATAGAGATCAATGTACATACATATAGTATATCAAAATTATGAAAAATGAAAAAACAAAATACAATTAAAATTAAAGGTGCTGTGGGCAGTAATAGCAAAACTCATTTTTTTTTTTTTCAACAAACTGGCCGTATCCCACAAAGGCAGGGTGGCCAAAAAAGAAAAACGAAAGTTTCTCTTTTTAAATTTAGTAATTTATATAAGAGAAGGGGTTACTAACCCCTTGCCCCCGGCATTTTAGTCGCCACTTACAAATGTATGGCTTACAGAGGAAAGATTCTTCTCCACTTCCTCATGGAGATTAAAAATGAAAAAAAAAATACGATTAAAATTAAAGGTGTTGTGGGCAGTAACAGCAAAACTCAACATCTTAACTATAAAAAAAAAAGCCTTAAAACACTAGTTATACGTACAGGTTAACAAAAATAAACAAAATTTTAAAAAATATTTGACAATTAAATAGTCCTTCAAATACATTGCAGAATCCCATTCACCACCCATCCAGAGAAATTGCATTTTTAACAATATATTAATGAGAAACTGTATCAATGACCTAATTGCTCAGGAAAACCAAATGATCCTCTGTGCCTTAGTTTAAAAAATAAGCATGAAGGTGGTACCTGAAGCCTGGTAACCCATTATCTTGTGATTACATATTACACTGTCTTCAGCAGTCATATACCTAATTTAGCCATATCTTTACAGTTTGTTAAATTTGTTGGTGATTGATAAAAGTGTGAAAAAAAAGTTATTTAACAAGAAAGTTGTATAGTGAATGTATGATCTAGGATTCAGAGCAATTCTGAAAAATATTTTTATTTGAGGGTTGATAGAACCACCAAAGGATACACCGAGCTGAGCTGTACCAGCCCACCACACCTCTGGGAGTAGCACTCTTACAGTTCCAGGAGTCTTACCCCTTAAAAACATTTTACATCATTATATAATACTATAGGATTTTTTTCAACATTTCTTTCTCAAATGTATTTAACTTTTAGCATATGTTTTTTTTGGTAGGGGTGTGGCAAGTCCCTATACGTTAGGCACAATTTCATAAGGAAACACAGCTCATTTTAACAGGTGTTTTCATGTTGATGGTAGCAAATACCACATCACATTTAACCCTTTGACTGTTTCGGTTGTATATATATGTCTTACGAGCCAGTGTTTTTGACGTATTAATATGCCAAAATTCTAGCGGCTTCAAATCAAGCAGGAGAAAGTTGGTAGGCCCACATGCGAGAGAATGGGTCCATGTGGTCAGTGTGCGCAGTATAAAAAAAATCGTGCAGCACGCTGTGCATGAGAAAAAAAAACTCCGACCGTGTTTTTGGATTAACACTGATTTTGAGGTGTATATTTTCATAAGGTATTTATGGTTGTATTCTCATTTCCTTGGTCTTATTTGATAGAATGGAAGAAATATTACAGAAATATTGACGATTTTTATTGGTTTCGCAACGAAAAGAACCTTGAAACTGAGCTCAAATTTCGATTTTTGCCCATGTTCAAGAGTAAACAAATGATGTCATTGCCCAATAAGTGTCCAGTTAGCCATTCTAATACTCAGTCATGAATGGATTGACATTTTTTATACAATTATTACAATAATGCAGTAGCCTGTATACAGTAGATCTTCTACTTTTTGTATGAATAAAAATTCAAAATAGAAAGCAAGAGTAATATAAGAGGGGCCTGGAGGCATGATGATGAACAAAGAAAATATTATTTTAGTGCCAGGAATGTCTGCACTGTTCATTCTGGACTCCATTTTGAAACTGGCATCTTTTTTAATTTGTGTGAAATTGGCCAAATTACCAATTTCTGACCACTTTATTGGGTAGTTGAAATTGGTAAATGGGCAGTTTCTTGTAATCAGTCTATAGACCAGATAGAGTTCTAAAGAAATAGCTATGAGTTTAGTCGACTGGAACAATAGAATTGGCCGAAAATAGGGCTCAAAGTGGGCAAAATCACCGATGCGTAAACATCACCGAGAATGCTAACTTCGCGAGAGCGTAATTCCATAAGTTTTCCAACAAATTTCGTACTTTCGGTGACATTAACATCGGGAAAAGATTCTCTATGATTTCAAAGGAATTTTTTTTTTTTTTCAAAAATTTTGTGACACAGAGACACACTTTAGGATTTGGGGTCGAGACAGTCAAAGGGTTAAATAATGAAGAATAATAGTCCTGGGGGAGATCAAAGCAATAAAGTTTAAGTTACCATACTTTGCTATGGAGTTCTGATCCTAACTTGCAGGCACACAAGGTGTGGAGAAATTTTCTCCAGGAGGGGGGTATCAGTCCCCTTCAGCCCCTTTCAGCCCTGAGGGGCCCAGCCCTCTCAGAAGGGGGCAAACATCTTGTTTACTGCTGCAGCAAGTAATTGATCCCAGATGCAGTACGAGTATACGACGTGGTCAAGCGACCACCGCTCCTTGCAAGAGTCCAGTGTTGCAAAGTGTAGTTTAATAAGAGACAGTCCATCTCTTACCTTAGCAGGATAATTAAGGAAAATCCTGCTCTCACTTTATTACCATGGTAAAGATAGTATACATTGTTGTCTATGCTTAAGACACCAGGAATCAAGCATTCTGCTTTGCTTCATGGAGGAAGTTTGGCAAGGAAGCAAAAAGTATTAGGTCAGCTTTTTCTTTATGTTCTGGGGGCACTGCAGCGGCGTAGGATGCTGTGAGGTGAGATTACTTTTCACCCTACTGGGAGTCACACTGACGCCAGGATAACCAACAAAGAACACTGATCCGTGCATTAGTGTGAACAAAGTGTCTTACAAAACACGATAAACACTTACAGAGAAGTGTGATCAGCTTCTTTAGTGATAAGATTGTGAACAATAAAGACAAACCTTGTGGAACAGTGTACCAGTGTATGTATTCCTAGACTATGGAAGACTTCAGCTTCTATCAAGTCACCGATACCTGTCGAGGGTGTGAAGAACACCGTAGCTCATGCTACAATAGCAAGGTGGGTTTCAGATTTCTTGTAGTACAGGGGACTGCGCAGTTCTTGTGTCACAAGGAGCTTGTTATCAACCTATAGTCAGCAGTGAGGTGCGGACTTTTGAGTCCACACAAGTAAGTATGTCAGCAATCAGTGAATGAAATGCTGACATAACACCCCCTAGGGGTAATTTACAATCATACCTAATATACTTTATTTCAGCCCGTTAAGAAGTGAATGAGACAGCTTCTCGAGACCTCGTCTGCAGGGGCGGCTGTGTGGACGATAGCTGTCTTATCAGCTAAGTACTCCCTATATTTAATCTTTAACGTTAGCTGGTAAACCATTTCTCAACACAAGGCACTATCTACACATTCCCTCAGACTACACATTAACCCTTAAACTATCCAAATGTAGATCTACGCTGACATGCATAGTGCTCCAAATGTAGATCTACTTTTTTTACATGCTTTCAAATGGAGAAAATAAAGGTTGGAGCGCTATGTACATGAACGTAGATCTACATTTGGACAGTTCAAGGGTTAATGACTATTCCTTCACTAACCCGAATATTGGCCATAGTGGCACTTATTCCTTTCTGCCATACAATGCCTCATATACTGTACTGCATATACATTGTTACTTTGCAATGACAATTCTTTCAAGAGTTAAAAATTATCAAGTAGAACTGAAGAAAATAGAGAAGTGCTGACTCACAGTGACTTGAAGCAGCCCCCATGACACAGCAGTAGTGCGATGTGCAGCAGTCAGAGAGTCGTCACTCAGCCACGTCAAGAGTGGAGTTATGGGCTCCGTTACCAAGTACACCAACTTATCGCTCTAAACAAAAACATTAAACAAATGTTAACTGATATCAAAAAAATTATTAATGTGTAATTTATAAACTCCAGAAACATTAAATACCACACTTCATATTCCTTGCCACAAGATTTTACCATTTAATATTAAAATTAATAAAAAATAATAAATAACAATAGTTTATCTTTATTTACAAAAATTGTAATAACACTGTTGTAAATAATTGAGTAGTACATGTAAAGTCTGAACCCATGTCAAGTATGTCTCAAAACTAGCAGGTTAGTGTGAGAGTACTGGCCTGCTAGTTTGAGGACTGCCATGCTAATTTGATCACTGGCCTACTAATTTGAGAAGTGGCCTACTAGTTTGATCACTGGCCTGCTAGTTTGGGCACTGGCTTGCTAGTTTTAGCACTGGCCTGCTAGTTTAAGCACTGGCTTGCTAGTTTGAGCACTGGCCTGCTAGTTTGGGCACTGGCCTGCTAGTTTGGGCACTGGCCTGCTAGTTTGGGCACTGGCCTGCTAGTTTAGGCACTGGCCTGCTAGTTTGATCATTGGCCTGCTAGTTTGATCACTGGCCTGCTAGTTTAAGCACTAGCTTACCATATTCAAACACGGCCCCTTCAGTCTTGTTCATTAACCCCCCCCCCTCCTTCAGGATATAGACTACCAATCAGAAACTTCTTCTCAGTGTCCAAAAATCCCCCCCCCCCCACCAAAAAAAAAAAAAATTAGGTTTTGTCATGAAATGGTAGAGAATCTTTTTCTGAAGATAATGATACCAAAAATACAAAATCTGATGGGAAACTTATGGAATTGTGCTGATACAAAGCTAGCAGTCTCCCGCAATGTAAACACCAGTGATTTTGCCAACATTGAGTCCAATTTTAAACCAATTCCATTGTTCCAGTCGACCAAATTCTTAGCTATTTCGTGGTATGCCTTCCATCATATCAAATGAGCACAAGAAGCCACCCATTCAATTGTGTCAACTACCCAATATAGTGATCAGAATTCGCTAATTTGGCCAATTTCATACAAAAAATTTAAAAAATGCCAATTTCAAAATAATCCATCATAAACAATTTAGACTTTCCTGGCATTAAAACAACATTCCCTCTGTTCATTAGTCACATCTCCAGCCCTCTTCTTTATTACACTTGGTTTCCATTTTAATTTCCTAAACAAAATATAGACAATTTACTCTATTTCTTGGACAATAATATATAACCAGGAAAGACTGTTCATGGTTCACAGTGTTCCAATAAATGAATCAGACCTAATAAAAACCTATAAAACAGACTGGGAATTGTAGGGAGGCCTTACCCATCCTCTGGAATATTGACAAAAATCAAATATTTCTGCTACTTTGAGCTCAATTTCAAGCTACTTCAGCCCAGAAACCAATTTAAATCACCTCTATTTGAGTAAAATGTCTTCTATTCTATTAAATGATATCAAGAAACTGCCAATAAAACAACAAAAAATTCCAGAAATGCACCACAAGGTCATTATTTTAAACCACACACACAGACAGTTATGTTTTTCCAATCATGTACCACATGGGGCAGGATTGTTTTTATATGGTTCACACTCACTGCACAGACCCAGTCTCTCATGTCTAGGCCAAAATTTACCACTCACAGCTTATCTGAGTGAGCTGAGCTCAGGATGTAATATGTCACAAACCCTGAGTTCAAGACATAACATTACGGCAACGATCCTGAAAGGGTTGAAATGTTAAATTACCTGTACATAGATATTACAATGAATATCTTAAAAGATTTCTGTGTACAGATGAAAAAATCCAGAAGTTATACACAACACTTCAGGCAAACTTAACTAGAACTAAGCTCAAATAATAAAAAAATATGCAAAATGTTTAGCTTATGATTTGAAGACCTAGGCAGATATGTGGCTAATTTTGGAAAATTTAAAATAGGCAAAAGTAATGGTATAAAGCATGCATAACTTTTGTGACAGTAATTATAAATAGTGTATGACAAACTACAATATGCAACAGAAGAAAAATATATTAGCAAGTTAATATATAAACAATCATCAGAATCATTAGCAATACAATATGGAATAGTAGAAAAACATATTAATAACAAATTAATATAAGTACAATTATTGGAATCATTAGCAAAAGCCATGAATAACAGTGAAGATAAAGATACAGCATTAATGAATGTAATACTGATTTATGTAATATAATTCAAGCTAGAAAAAAATAATTAAAAGTGTGAATAATACCAAAACAAATCTAAAAGGTGTATGTAATAATATGTAATCTAAAACATGTTTTATTGTACAGTTAAAAAACAGACACTGCATATTTTAACGTTTTCTCAAATGCTTAAACAACTGGGTACAGTGGAACCCCGGTTTTCCTTCTTAATCCGTTCCAGAAATTCGGTCGAAATCCGAAATAATGTAAATCCAATTAATCCATTCCAGACACCCAAAAATATTAATAAAAAATACATTTTAGAGAGAATAACTATAGTTTTACATACAGAAAACAATGAGAAATAAATATAAAGCACTAATTTTAATGGATAAATGAACATTTAAATCACCTTTACCTTTATTGAAGACTCTTGTTGGCATATTCTTTACAAAAATCCGCATGCAACTGCCTTGCCTTTTCGCAAATTATTACCTCCACAACACTATCTCTTAACTGTTTTTCTTTGATCCACACCAACAACAACTTCTTAGCATTTTCGATTTTTTGCCATTACTACCACCCTCTAACACTATCACTACCACCCTCTACCACCATCACTACCACCCTCTACCACAGTCACTACCACCCTCTACCACAGTCACTACCACCCTCTACCACAGTCACTACCACCCTCTACCACAGTCACTACCACCCTCTACCACAGTCACTACCACCCTCTACCACAGTCACTACCACCCTCTACCACCAATGCTTCGGATGAATGCGGACGGACGTGTCTGATACGAACGATTTCCAAGGGGAAGTAAGAAACCTGGGGTAAAATTTCGCCCAAAAAAGTGGTCGAAATCTGAATTGTATGATATCCGCACTGGACAATTTTATTTGAATTCCTTAATTAATACAGTACACAACTTTTTGCTTTGTTTCATGAGCAATTCCTGATTCAGCGGACCCTCAACCAACGATATTAATCAGTTTTTGAGTGCTCATCGTTAGCCAAAATTATCGTTAGTCGAGTTAATTCTCCCCATAAGGAATAATGGAAATCAAATTAATCAGTTCCTGACACCCCAAAGTATTGAAAAAAAAAATTTTACCACATGAAATATTAATTTTAATACACACAAACTGAAGAAGACATGTACAATTACATGACACTTACCTTTATTGAAGATCTGGTGATGATTGATGGGATGGGAGGAGGGGAGTGTGTGTGTGGATGGTGTTAGTGTTTAGAAGGGGAATCCCATTCCATTAGGACTTGAGGTGTCAAGTCCTTTTCCAGGGTTACTTCCCTTCTTTTAATGCCACTAGGACCAGCTTGAGAGTCACTGGACCTCTGTCGCACAACATATCTGTCCATAGAGCTCTGTACCTCCCGTTCCTTTACGATTTGTCTAAAATGAGCCACAACATTGTCATTGTAATAGTCACCAGCACAGCTTGCAATAGCTGTGTTAGAGTGATTTTTCATCCATAAATGTTTGCAGTTCAACCCACTTTGCACACATTTCCTTAATCTTTGAAGTAGGCACAATGGATTCCACAACTGGCATAGGCATCTCAGGGTTAGCCCCAAACCCTTCAAAATCTTTCTTAATTTCCATACTAATTCTCACCCTTTTTATCACAGGGATGGCATTAGAAGCTTTCTTGGGGCCCATGGTGACTTATTTTGCAGGTGCAATCACTAATAACGCTGTGATAATATGAAGTGTTCCGATTGTATGTTTGGATGCGACCGTGGTGGCTGGCTTATAAACACTGCGCAGGCCACATGTGGACGCGTCTCAAATTGAACGAATCACGTTGGTTGAATTTTTTAGCGCTAGTCGAGGCAAAATTTTTGCGTTAAAATGTATCGCTAGTCAGATTTAAAGTTATACGATGCCATCATTGGTTGAGGGTCCACTGTATTTGGTTCTTGTATTTGCATAATTTCTATAGAGATTCAACCAAACAATGAATATCAATGAGGGATTTCTTTCTAGTCTGGTGGATGTTCTGTTACAGCTCACAAGGTCTTAAAGTTGGGTCAGTGTTACAGTTCAGGGACTTTAAGATGTTCAGTGAACAGAATGATATATGAATGGAGTTTAGATTTTGCAAAATCTAGAGACCTCAATAATGGCCTTGAGGGTCATCTACAGGTCCTAACAGCTTCATTTTAGCAACTGATAATTGGAACAGAGTAGGCTGCTGTTGTAGATTCTAGTCACAGATTTTATATTAAGTAAGATAATAGATAAATGAGTGAAGAGTTCAGGCTTATCAGCAAATTATGGAGGGCATAGCAACAAAATTTGGAACGCATACCTACTGTATTATATATTTTGTATTTACATTATATGAACATTAAATTTCAATTCTACAAGAGTTTACCTGGAGAGAGTTTACCTGGAGAGAGTTCCAGGGGTCAACGCCCCCACGGCCCGGTCTGTGACCAGGCATAAGAAATTTCCCTTTTCATTTCTGTCCACTTTGACATGAAAGTTTATTCCTAAAATGATGTAGTTTGTTTCTCATCATTCAGTTGTAGCTCTTTTTAGTTTACCATTAACACAGTTATTTAATATCAGAGGGTCAATGTCAAATAAAAGTAAGGTGATGTCATTAGTAAAGGTTTATAGCAACATTTGGTAGATCACTGATATAGATGAGCTGAAGAAGGGGGCTTAGGATGTTACCATCACTGAGAGGAAACTTCTTACAGTCACTTATTCATTAAAATAAAAAAAACTTACCTCCAAACTATCAATGTAGGTGAGGATGCAGGGATGGCGCAGAGTTTTAAGCTTCTTGATAGCCGCCTTGGCTACATCCAAATAGGATGTGTTTCCATCTCTTACGTCACATACGAATAAACTGACCTCTTCTCCATTTTGCTGCAGAAAGACAAAAATGAATATAACTGAGATACTAAGACCATGCAAATTACAAAATATCTGAAATAATTAGATCAAGCAAATTACAAAAAAGTTTTCTTAACTGACCTACTACAATAAATTTGAACCAAACTAAAAATGTTATAAAAAAATTACTGGTACACGTTAAGAGACCATACAATAAGTGTCAGGGGCCCGAGACTGTTCAACTGCCTCCCAGCACACATAAGGGGGATTACCAACAGACCCCTGGCAGTCTTCAAGCTGGCACTGGACAAGCACCTAAAGTCAGTTCCTGATCAGCCGGGCTGTGGCTCGTACGTTGGTTTGCGTGCAGCCAGCAGCAACAGCCTGGTTGATCAGGCGCTGATCCACCAGGAGGCCTGGTCACAGACCGGGCCGCGGGGGCGTTGACCCCCGAAACTCTCTCCAGGTAAACTCCAGGTAAACAGGCAGGTCCCACTTACACAGCAGGTTAGGTCCAGGTTAGAGCTGTAAAGCAAAAATTGCTGTAAAATGAAACAGCCTTTTCTCACTTTCAAATACATTTAAAAGCTTAATAACATGTTTACACTATCATATATTAAGTGAGGAATAGAGCTAGGCCTAAAAAATACATATGCAGTACACACATTACTTACCTTAAAATATTTTCGTCCTTAGCTTGAAATGAGTGGCGAATATTTTTATTGCAAGAAGTCTGAATATGTGAAGAATTTGTATAACTGAAAACCGCTGCACTGGCAAAATGCCATAAAGCAAAATGCTGTACAGTGATGCAGCCTGTACATAAAACATGGCAGATTTTTATTCATCAGCCATTAACTAAAAAGGAATGGTAACCCAGAGAAGAAAAACATTCACCGTCACGTACACGAACTACAGTCCCTGAACAGCAGCGCCAATGGCAACCTACACATATCTATAAACAAAAAAATAAACATAACAAATATCATATATAAAACAGAGTGAAAGCAGATAATAACTACTACAATTTAATCATTTATTAACAGTATTGAAAAGACATAAGATAAATCAAGGCAAGTGTCATATGAACAAATATATGGGACAAGGAAATGTTATTTTTAAAGCAATTTAGATAATGAAATTTGCTTCACTAATGTGAAACCTGTTGTAGTCTTTTGGTACACAAATACATAATTCAGTGTCAAACTTTAGATAAACAGAATTCATTTTCAACTGAAAGGAGACGATTTCTGTCGGAACCCGTAGTGACCTCTCGCAGAACCCTAGGGTTCTGGGAAACCCCAGCTGGGAAATGCTGGTAAGCTTATTCACGAATACACAAATACAGTTATACAGATTATCATACATAGCAGTATATGTGTAGAGAACCTGGGATAACACAAAAAAGTCAGTCAAAGTGACTTATTTCCATTGGGGTCCTTGTGATAATTATTTATATTTAAAGGTTAAAAACAGGTATCTTAACTGGTCTAGCGGGTACATGTTACAGGTATACATATATATTATGTATATTTAACAAACAAAAGTTAATGTGTATATTTAACATAAAATGTTAATGTTGATTATTTCCACTGAGATTCACGACAAATTTTACCTGTGAAAATTTATCAATGGATAAATTTTTCCCCGCATTATGAGTATAGTGTGTGTGATGACATTCTTCACCAATAATCTGTGTTATGGATAAATGGTTTAACATGAGAAATTAAAAGTAAAAATAAGATATATATATAAATTTAAACGTATATTAACTTACCCTTTTCTTGCCTCGGTGCAGCTTCCATACCGTGCGATTGTCTTCACACCTCACTTCTTCACCAATCTCATAAGGAAGTGAACTGGCTGGGTCGCGGGAAAACAGTGACCACATATTGTGTGTATGTGAAGTCAGTGAAGTTAAACTTTGAAGTTGACAGCAGAGTGAAGCAGCTGTGCCAACACACCGCAAAGTTTGTAAGTTCAGCTACTAGCCATCCTCCTATAATTATCACTCACTTTACTTCTAAACTGCAATGTATTGCAAATGGTCTTCAATGATATCCTTTAAAAATAACTGCCATTGACATATTTGTAAATAAAGATGAAAAACAATGTTTTATTTTACATATCAATATATCTTGTTGTTGTAAAGCGAGTCTTCATAAGATTGTCACAATGGTTGACATCTAACAATGTTCACAAGTTATTGTACACATCTTTTTCTTTCCTTTCCTCTATATCTTATATTGTGTTGATAACTGTAGTGAGCATCATAATGAAGGCAATGGTGTCTATGATGTTAGTAATAGTGATGACCGTAATATAAGTGGTGGTGAAGAGTGTGATGAGGGCAATGGTGTCTATAATGGCAGTAATAGTGATGAGCGTAATGTAAGTGGTGGTGAAGAGTGTGATTAAGTAAGTTTATTCAGGTATACACAAATACAGTTACATAGAATTATCATACATAGCAGCATATGTGTAGAGAACCTAGGATAACCCAAAAAAGTCAGACAGAGTGACTTATTTCCATTGGGGTCCTTTTACCTTATTATAATATAAAGGTTATAATATTTTCTTATTATTCTACAATGAAGATAACATCTTATTATCATACTAAAAAGACTATCTACTACACCAAGGTCATTAAGACTATCTACAATACGAGGGTCATTACTAGGAAGAAGGTAAAATTTACACGTAAGTTAGCTAAAAAAAATAGAAAATCATTCCCCTCCCTTTCTGTAGCTACATTCATCAGACACCTTTTGGCACTCTTCTTGAACTGGTTCATGCTATGACTGGCTTTGACATGTGCGGGCAGTCTGTTCCATTCCTTTATTGCTGTACAATAAAAGGTGTTTGAAGCCTGGCCACTGACTGTGGGTACTACAAAGTTGTGCTCTCTCCCCCTAGTACTGGAGTTTACCTGGAGTTTACCTGATTGCTTTGGTTCCCAACCTTGACAAAATTGACAGCAAGATATTCTGGACATTGTTTGTGAGCAATTTTATAAACATGATTTAGCTTCAGTTGTTTTACTCTGTCTTCAACATTCAGCAAATCCAACTGCTGTAATTCATCCTGGCCTACATGTTCTCTTGGTCCCAGCCCCAGGATGAATCTTACGATTTTGTTCTGGGCGATTTGCAGTCTATCTTTCAGTTTTTTTGTCAAGGCAGAGTACCAAGAAGAGCAAGCGTAATCCATATGGCATTGTATAAGGGCTAGACATAGGGTCCTGCGAGCCTCAGTAGGTAGACTCTGTGCTTGTCTATACAGGAACTTCAGTCTGGCATTCGCTTTCTTTACTACACTGTTCCCTATCAATTCTCCTGACATGCATGGGTCAAAGGGGATTCCCAAATATTTTACTGATGAAACCAAAGTGATGGGCTCCCCATTACATTGAACATTAAAATTATTTACCCTTCTCAGTTTATGTTTCGTGCCAAAGAGAATGGCTTCAGTTTTCCCTAGGTGTAATGATAGTTTGTTGTCTACTAACCATTTGCTGCAGGACTCCAGTTCCAGTGTTAAAACATTAGCAATATCTTGTGGGTCTTTACCTGACACTAACAGAGCACTGTGATGAGGTTAACCACTTTGACATTAATGTTGAATACAATACTGTTGATAAATGTAATGAACACAATGTTGGTAGTGGTGTTGGTGATGACAGTTGTAGTGTTGCGTGTAATGTTAGTGGAGGAGGGAATGTGAGTGGTGGTGTCACCTATCATACATTCATACATGAACAGCGTCGTGCTCTGATTATACAAAGACTCCCACGAGGCCTTACAACTGGAAGTGCACTTAGAAAACTCATGGACCAGGGCAACACTGTTGACATTGATAAGGTCTGCTATTTATATGAACAATTTTTTCATTATGCTGAGAAACTCAACAAAATCCCAGGACTTTTATAATGGATCAAAACTCGTATAAACTTTCTATATTATGCTGGAATATTGCATCACTTAGAAAAAGACTTCCTAACCTTCATCATAAAGTAACCACTGAACCCATTGATGTTGTGTGTCTACAAGAGTGCAGAGTCCCTGAAAAATCCCAACCCCCTAAATTACCATCATTTGTTGCATATAACCTCAAATCTACTAACTCTTGTGTTCTATATATTAAAAAATCACTTCCCCATCAACTTCTTGCACATAAGAAAACAGAGGGGCTACAATATCACGGTGTTAGGATTTATATAGGGAACTCTGCTCTCAACATATTTAACTTGTACGCTCCTGCTGATAAGTTTAATTACTTGGAGCTCCCAACTTGTGCTCATTCTGAACCTACTCTCATTATTGGCGATTACAATGCGAGACACAAAAGCATTGGAAACTCACAGTTTGGTAATCGTAATGGCAGTCAACTGTTGTCACTCTTAAACAGTCATGATAATGCTCGTACGTTGGTTTGCGGCTCGTACGTTGGTTTGCGTGCAGCCAGCAGCAACAGCCTGGTTGATCAGGCTCTGATCCACCAGGAGGCCTGATCACAGACCGGGCCGCGGGGGCGTTGACCCCCGGAACTCTCTCCAGGTAAACTCCAGGTAATGTGCAAATTGTAGTTGACCTTGAACCCACACATATCTATGGAGGCGTCCTTGACCTGTGTCTGGGCTTCAACATTACTTCTGCCATCTGTGAGTCTTCCATTGTAACAGATATAGCGTCTGATCATTTCCCTAGGCTTACCTCACTAGATATTGGTAATACTATCCTTCTTGGTGGGATATTCAAACGGAAACGTTTTAATGTTCCCACTGATCAGCATGATGACTTTGTTGCACATGTGACTGACTGGTATAATTCCTATGAGTGTTCCTCTGTAGAGACCTTTAACAATGACCTTGTGAACAGTATTCAGAACTACTTAGAGCCGCCACTGAAACCTCTTGGTACTCTAAACCCAACAAACTTCCATAATAATCATACCTCCTTCAAAAACCATACTTATTACAATGATTCTAAACTTCGTACACTGAAACGTACTGCGCGCAGACTAGGCCTAGCCTATAGAAAACATCGTACCCCTGGAATGCTGAGGCTCTTCCAAACTGCCCTTGCTGCTGCCAGAGAGCGTATGACAGAGCTGCGGCAAACAGACTGGGAAAAATTTGTCAACGGTCTTAATGCTCACACCCTACTTAGCGGGGCATGGAGGGACATAAATAGAATTAAGGGTAACAGAACTGGGCAGATCGCGCACCCTCATCCCTTACACAGGGCGAATGAGTTAGTCAGTGCTTGGGCTGCTACATCTAGCTATGACAATCTTCCCAGTACCACACAGGAAAAATTAAATGACAAATATGATGCAAGGGAGAGACTTGTTTGCTTTATGCTCAGCAAGGAAGATGACTGCAACATTCCATTCACTAATTATGAACTTGATGCAGCACTAAGGGCAACTCCACGTCGCCTGGTGAGGATGGTATTACTTACAACATACTCAGATTGCTGTGTCGAGTACCAGGTAATCCATTACTTGAATTATATAACATGAGCTATGTAGCTGGGGAGCTCCCTCAATCTTGGACCAACAGCCTCATCATTCCAGTTCCTAAGCCCAATCAACAAAATGCATTTCGCCCAATATCTCTTACTAGCTGTTTGTGTAAAACATTTGAGAGAATGATTCTTAATCGTCTCATGTACAGAATCAAACAATTTTTGTCTCCCCGGTTACATGGTTTCATGCATGGAAGGAGCGTGCATCATTGCATAGCCACCTTTCTCACCCTGCACACTGACAGCTCATACACTACCTTCCTTGACTTTAAATCCGCTTTTGATGTAGCCAACCGACATGTAATCATTAGTGAACTTGCCAGAATGGATGTTGTAGGATGGCTTCTCCGCTGGATTAAAGGCTACCTGTCCAACAGAAAATCGTCTGTGTTGTTCCAGGGACATAGAAGTGTAACTAAAGACTTTGAATTAGGAACCCCACAGGGAGGTGTGCTCAGTCCCACACTGTTCAATATTCTAATTAATGCATTACTTAATGCTATGCCTAGTCAGCCCCATCATTATATGATTAGTTTTGCTGATGATATAATGATTCACACCACCGGATTCTCCAACACCCAAAACATTCTTAATCATGTACTAGCCTCATGTCAGGACCTGGGGTTGATAATTTCTACTGATAGAACAAAGATACTCAATAGGCGCCCTCCTCGATAGAGAGGCACAGTTCGTCAGATCCAATTGCATGATGGGTCTCTTCTAGAATATGTAAGCAGATACAGGTGTCTAGGCCTTGAGGTTCCACTACTTGGAC